>NW_007233307.1:111748-184716 GCF_000164805.1 Carlito syrichta | reverse complement strand
GGCCACTGCACTCCATTCTGGGCGACCAAGTGAGACTCCAACTCAAAAAAAAAAAAAAAAGAAGAAGAATGAATTTTGTACTGTGTGATTTTTGTCTAAAAATTCAAACATGTAAATAAAATAGTTTTCAAAACCAAAGTTTGCCTCAAACTGTTATAGTCACTGCTCTTTTACTTTTGAATTCATAATGAAATAAGTAAATCTGTCAGTACTGGATTTTTTGTTTTCAATATTTTGGTATAGCATTAAATGAGTGAATTCTAAGGCGATTATCATTTAGATGTAAAACATGCGCATTTTATTATTCATTCTAAGACGAGTCATTTTTTTTAATTTAGCAAGTGTTTACCAAGAGCTTTATATTAGCCATTTTATTCACTGTGTTGGGTGCTGGTGATAGAAGTAAAACAAGTAAACATTATTAATCCCAACCTCCACAACTCTCTATTTAGCAAAAGAAGAAAAAAAAACTGAATGAGAAATGATCAATTGTTGTTACTGAATTGCCTAAACTGAATAAAGAGGGGACATGAAGCATGAATATAAAGACAAATAAGTACAATGGAAAGGCCGTGACTGACCTTGGATTTGAAAACAAGGCTTAAAATCAGACCAAAGTAAAAAAAAACAAGAAATGTAGCTTTTAACTGGACTCTAGATTAAACTTAGTCTAAGAGTAATGTTGAATAAGGCCACTTGATCTCTCCAAAACCTTTATCTCTTGAGAAACATATTCATCTTTTTTCCTTTTCTTTTTTTTATATCAATATTTTTTATTTGATACTGTGGGGTACAGTTTAGGGTTAGGTATACAAATATGCTTTGTTCAAGCGCCCTTGTTGATAAGGGGTATCTCTCCGTTCCCAGACAGATATTGACTACTGTTAATCCCACCTCCCTTCCCCTCCCCCCGATAGTTTCCCACCACTGTCAGTCTTTTTTTTTTCTAGTATTACGGTGGATGTTCAAGGTCCGCTATATGAGTGAGAACATGTGATACTCAGATCTTTGTTTCTGTGAGAGGTCACTCAGTATTATTGACTCTAGTCCCATCCAGATTGCTGCAAAGTTCATGATCTTGTTCTTTTTTATGGCTGCGTAGTACTCCATTGTGTATATATACCACATTTTTTTAATCCAGTCCTCTTTTGATGGACAGTATGGTTGATTCCAGGTTCTTGCTATTGGGAACAATGCTGTGATAAACATACATGTGCAGGTATCTTTTTGGTAGAGTGATTTGAGTTCTTCAGGGTATATTCCCAGTAGGGGGATTGCAGGGTCATATGGGAGGTTGATATTTAGAGCTTTTACCACTGGGGAGACGAGAACCTATTCAGTAAATCTTGCTGGGAAAACTGGCTGACCACATGCAGAAGACTCAAACAAGACCCCTATCTGTCCCCATACACAAAAATTAACTCTAAGTGGATCAGAGACCTAAATGTAAAACCTCAAATGATAAAAACCTTAGAAAATGCAGGACACACCCTTATGGAAATTGGAACTGGCATCCAATTCCTGAACAAAACCTGAAACCCACAGGCCATAAGAGATAAGATAGACAAGTGAAATCTCATTAAACTGACAAGCTTCTGCAAATTCAAAGAAACCATCAAGAGAGCAGGGAGACAGCCCACAGACTGGGAAAAAGTATTCACCAACTCCAGGTCCAACAAAGGCTTAACATCTTGGATCTACAAGGAACTCAAACGTGCTGAAAAGAAAAAAACAAACAACCCCATTATAAAATGGGCAAAAGATATGAGCAGACACTTCTCAAAGGAAGACATCTAAGCATCCAACAGACACATGAAGAAATGTTTAACCTCATTAATCATCAAGGAGATGCAAATCAAAACCACACTGAGATATCACCTAAGTCCAGTCAGAATGGCAATTATCAATAACTCAAAAAACAACAGTTGTTGGAGAGGGTGTGATGGAAAAGGAACACTCCTACACTGTTGGTGGGAGTGTAAACTGGTGCAACCTCTGTGGAAAACAGTGTGGCAATTCCTTTTTTTTTCAAATTTTAAAATTCATATTTTAAAATTATGGAATACAATTCAGAGTTAGGTATGCAAATATTCATTGTGCAGGTACCCTTGTTGATGAGGTGTGCCTCACCTTCCCCAGGCAGATTTCCACTATTGTCAATCCCACCTCTCTGCCTCCCACACTCCCACAGTCTCCTTCTAGTGTCGATCCTTTTCTTATAGTATTACAGTAGTTGTTCAAGGTCCACTTATGAGTGATAACATGTGATACTCATTTCTTTGTTTCTGTGAAAGATCACTTAATATTATAGACTCTAATTCCATCCAGATTGCTGTGAAGTCCATGTATTTGTTCTTCTTTATGGCTGTGTAATATTCCATGTTGTATATGTACCACATTTTTAAAATTCAGTCCTCTTTTGAAAGGCAGTATGGTTGTTCCATGTTCTTGCTATTGTGAGCAATGCTGTGATAAACATATGTGTGCAGGTATCTTTTTACAGAGTTATTTGAGTTCTTCTGGGTATATTCCCAGTAGTAGGATTGCAGGATCATATGGAAGGTCAATTTTTAGAAATTTTAGGAATTGCCACACTGTTTTCCACAGAAGCTGTACCAGTTTACACTCCTACCAACAGTGTAGAAGTCTTCCCTTTTTGCCACATCCTCTCCAGCATCTGTTATTTTTTGAGTTATTGATGATGTCCATTCTGACTGGAGTTAGGTGATATCTTGGTGTAGTTTTAATTTACATCTCCTTGATGACTAGTGAAGGAAGCTGAACATTTTTTTATGTATCTGTTGGCTGCTCATATGTCTTATTTGGGAACTGTCTATTTGTATGTTTTGCCCACTTTGTAATGGGCCTGTGAAACACATCAGGCTAGGAGAGCATGGAGCCCAGTCTTCAAAGTTCTCAAAGATAAACAATTTCAACCAAGAATAACCTACCCAGCTATGCTAAGCTTCATCAGTGAGGCAGAAGTAAAATCTTTCCCAGACATTAAATACCTAAGATCTTATGCTACCTCTAGACCACCTCTATAAGAAACACTTAAAAAAGTATTAAACACAGAAGAAAAGAAAAAAAGAATAACAATGTTCTTCACAAGAGTTTAGAGAAAAAGATTGAAAACACCCATGAATCAACTCAAAAACCAAAAGAAAGACAACAAACAGGAACAACAACTCTGTAAACATCTTATGACTGGGATAAACTCTCACATTTCAATAATTAGCCTGAATGTGAATGGACTAAATGCACCACTGAAAAGACATAGAATGGCAAAATGGATAGAATATTATAAGGCAACAATATATTGTCTCCAAGTGTCTCAACTCAACAGAAAGAACACTCACAGACTCAAAGTAAGAGGATGGGAAACAAAATTTCAGGTGAATGGAACACAAAGGGAACCTGGAGTTGTGACCCTAATATCAGACAAAATACCCTTTAAGCGATCAAAAATTTAAAAAGATACAGAAGGTCACTATATAATGATAAAAGGTTCAATCCATCAACAAGAAATATTCATCCTAAACATATATGCACCCAACATAGGAGCACCAACTTTCATAAAGCAGCTTCTGGGCAATCTTTTTCATTTGGAATGTATGAGTTTAGATTTTCCCCATGAACTCTTGCAGGTTTTTTTCATTTGTTTGTTTTCATTTTGATTTTGCCATATGGCTATTTGCTATTTCAAATAATTCCAAGATCCTTGAATGAAATACCAAAGCTAGAGCATAAGCAATTCAGTCAGGGCAAGACACATATTTTTACACACAATAGAATATTTTTTTCAATTCTATTTGTTAAATTTTTATCAAAAATTGGTTTGTAGTGACATTAATATTCATAAAAAATTGGAAGGAGTGTAACTTTACCATTGAGAAGAGAACTTATATCTAAAACAATAGTAATGCATATATAGATGTCCATTATCTGCATATTGTAATTTAATTTGGTGGCAAGAATGAGTTTAAGGTTTCTTTTAGTGGTGGAATGGAAATAAGATTTCACTTAGGTTTTATGACTTCTCAGTTTCTGTCTTCAGAATATTAAGAATATTGTTGCTATTCTCACTTTAATGTAATAGAAGAAAAACAGAGCTGATGATTTACGTGGGTTTTTCCAAACCAAGAAAGCCATAACAAGAACTTCAAAACCCTTGACAGTCATTCCTATGAGCAACACCTTCCTGAACAAACAAAACATATATCACACTAGGCCTATGGGTGCCTTTGATTGAATACAACATTTCAATGAAAAGCAAAGAACATTCTGAATCTCAGTTCTGAGGATTTAAAAATAATAGACTGATATTTTTGATAAAATAATATGTTGCCATTTTTCAGCAGAATAACTAAGAGAGTTGAGACCTCACAAAAGTGCAATGTTCATCTTAAATTAAGCATTATTCAAGTGACAAATCTATGAAAATCAGTTTTGTGCACTTTTAAACTACAATCAAATGTGTAATCTACATGCTTAACTGAACTTTTTATTAGACTTTTTACAATAATTCTGTCTGATGTATATGTATAATTAACTTCTTGAAACTATCTTGCCACAATAAATTTGCACATTTTATAAAAACTGTTCATATTGTTGATAGTGCAGTATTGTACTTAGTGATAATCAAACTAAGTTTAGTTATACTTTCTAAATGGAAGTTTGCAAAACCTGTCTTCGAGTATTTTCATTTAACAACATATATCTTTAGTTCTGGTTCTGATAATGACAGTGTAATTTGTTTCAGAATAATTCTCCCACAGGTAATACTTGTCAACTTTGAATAATTTTTTTTTTCAAA
The DNA here is from genome assembly GCF_000164805.1 of Carlito syrichta. NCBI lineage: Eukaryota > Metazoa > Chordata > Mammalia > Primates > Tarsiidae > Carlito > Carlito syrichta. Next base: position 179,900 of record NW_007233307.1, on the reverse strand, counting down.
TACAGCTATTTGAAAGTGCTAGAGTAAGACTGAAGGGCAAAAAGCGGAGTGGATTCAACCTTTGAAAGAAGAGTGTACCGAATGAAGTTCATGACTGTGTCTTTTCCCCTATGGCACTCATCAGTGGTCATAGAAAAAACTTTTGTGCATCAAAAGTTACTATTAACAAAATTAAAGTCTAGGATTGTTCATGAACATAGAAACAAAATTCTCAAAAATATTAGCAAACCAATACCTCTGTATATTTAAAAAATAAAACACCAGGAAAAGTGGAGTTTATTCCAGGAATGTAACAGTAGCACAACATCTAAAAACCAATAAATGTAATCTAGTATAATTTCAGTTTATAAAAAATGATCAAAATTGATGCAAGAAGTTTTGTTGACAAAGCACAATTCTCATTAATGATAAAAATTTTAAACAAGCTAAAAATAGAAGAATTTTTCTCAAATAAATTTGAAAAACAACAAAATTCTGACAGAACAAATAAAGGCTATTTTCTTCTTAAGACTGAGAACAGACAAGTGTATCCACTGTTACAACTGCTAATCACCATCATAATTGAAATCCAATCCAGGGCAGTATGATAAAACAGTTAAATAAAAGGCATGCCTATTGGAGAAAAGATAAATACAACTGTTGCTATTTGTAGATGACATGTTAATTTATGTAAAAATTGCAAAAAATCTATAAAAAATCTCCTAGAATTAATACATGAGTTTAGAAATGCCATGAAATATAAGGTCAACACAAAAATTAATGTCAAACTTATATACTAATAATGAACATTAAAATGTATTTTTTAGAAAAGCAACACCATTCAAAATGGCTCTAAAATAATGAAATACCATAAAGGCATCCCCCCAAAAACGGTATTATCTTTTGGAAGGTAGGCTGTTTGTAGTACACGTGGAATTTGTTCCTCCAGATCAAACAATCAACCAGTTTTTATCTGGAAGTTTTGTAAAGGTGGCATCAGGATTAGTGGAAGAAATATCCTGAGTTATGTCCAACAGGTGACAGGTTCTTCCACCAGGACAGCACATCTGGCCACACCAAGTTGAGTGTTCAGCAGTTTTTGACTAAAAAATTGCATGACCTTCATGTCCCACCCTCCTTATCCACCAGATCTTGTCCTGAGCAACTTTTCTTGTCTCCAAAAATTTTTTTAAAGTTCTCAAAGGCAGACGTTTTGCCAGCGTGGAAGAAGTGAAATAAAAAACAACAGAAGTACTAATAGGCATCAAAATTGACAAGTTCAATAACTGTTTTAGGCAGTGGATAAAGTGTCTCAATAGGTGATTGCATCAAATGGAGAGTACTTTGAAGGTGACTAAAATTTAAACGTGTAAGAAGAAATATGCAATTTTTAATAAATAAATTCTTAATTTTTGAGTCCCCCATCATACTTAGTTATAAATATAACACAACATGTTCAGGATTTCAAAGATAAAACCTACAAAATAACTGATGTAAGACATTAAAGAACTATTAAACAAATGGAGAGACATACTGTGGTCATAGATTGGAGACTCAATATAACAAAAAGATCAATTATCTGAGAATTTATCGATGGACTTACAATTACAATCAAACTTCTTGCATGATTTTTAAAATATACAAACACAGTGAATCTAAAATGTATATGAAAATGCAAATAAGCCGGGCTCGGTGGCTCAGCCTGTTATCCCGCGCCTTTGGGAGGCTGAGGTGAGTGGATTGCCTGTGCCCACAGATTCGAGACCCGCCTGGGCAGGCGAGACCTCATCTCTACAATAAATCAAAAAATCAGCCAGGCGTGGTAGCGCGTGCCTGTAATTCCGGCTATTCGGAAGGCTGAAGCGGAAGGATCGCCGGAGCCCAACAGGTGGAGGCTGCAGTGGCCTGGAGCGGCTACTGCACTACAGTCTGGGCGAAAGAGTGAGACTCCAACTTAAAAAAAAAAAAAAGAAAATGCAAATAAATTATCAAAGTAATCCTGAAATAAAAAAATAAGTTAGAGAAATCACACTACCTGATTGTGAAACTTATTATAAAACCACGCTAATCACCACATTATGGTGTTGATGGTAGCTACATATATCATCGGAGCAGAATAGACTCCAAAAATAGACTTACCCTAAGATGAACAATTGGTTTTCAGCAATGATGTAAAGATAATTGAGTGAAAATAGTCTTTTCAGTATAGTGTTGGAACAATAGGACATCTGTTGGCCAGCTAAAATAAACAACAAAATCTCTATTTAAACATCATTGCTTATGTAAAAATTAACTCATGATAGATTGTAAATTTAAAGGTAAAATATAAAACTCTAACTTTTAGAGGAAAGCACTTCCTCCTGGCCTGAGTTCAATAAAAAAAAATTAGATATGACACCAAAAACAAAATCCATAAAAGGAAATTATGATAAAAGGGAATAATTCAAATTTTAAAATGTGTTATGTGAAAGATATAGCTAAAAAAATAAAAATTCAAGATACAGATCGGAAGGAAACAAACATAACATATAACTTGCATCCAGGATATAGAAAGAATTCTCAAAATTCAACAGTAAGAAAACAGTCAAGCTAATTTTTTGTTTGTTTGTTTTGTTTTGTTTTTTGAGTTGGAGTCTCATTCTGTCGCCCAGACTGGAGTGCAGTGGCCGCTCCCAGGCACCGCAGCCTTGGCCTGCTGGGGTCCGGCGATCCTTCCGCCTCAGCCTTCCAAGTAACTGGAACTACAGGCATGCGCTACCATGCCCGGCTGATATTTTGATTTATTGTAGAGATGAGGTCTTGCTTGCCCAGGGGGGTCTCGAACCCGTGGGCTCAGGCAATCCACTCATCTCAGTCTCCCAAAGGCACGGGATTATAGACTGAGCCACCGAGCCTGGCAGTCAAGCTAATTTTTAAAATGACACTTCTCCAGAGAAGATATATGAATGACAACTAAGCACATGAAAAGATGTTCAACATGATTATCGTTTATGTATTTATTTATTTTAGAAAGCAGTATTTATTAAAATGTCAGAAAAACTCCCACAATGGGAGGGGACCCAAGGGGGTTGTCCAACATGATTTTCTTTCAAGAGAAATGAAAATTAAAACCATGATTAAATACTGTTGCACATCTGTTATAAAGGGTATGTACATGACTATATATATAATAAAATATACATATATATCCACACGTGTACACTTACACTGACAATGCAAAGTAGTTGCAATGACTTGGGTCAGAAAGAACTTCCATGCTTTACTCGAGATAATGCTATGGTACAACCCCTCTGAAAAACATCTGAAAGTTTCTTATAATGATAAACACACACTTAAAATATGTGCCAACAATTCAATTCTGGATATTTACCCTGGAAAAGTAAAACATATGTGTATACACACACACATACACACACACATACACACAGATGCATACAACTGCTTATAGTAACTGCATTCATAATTACCCCACACTGGAAACAACCCAAATGTCCTTCAACAAGTTCATGGATAAAGAAATTATGGCGCACCCATGCCATGGAATAACTGTCATCAATAAAAAGGAGTGAATGATTGATAATGAAACTTAAATCAATCTCAAAGACATTATTCTGAGGGAATTAAACCTTCAAAAGGTTTACTTAAATCTTCAAAAGATGATATAGTATATGATTGCATTTATAAAATATTCTCAAAATGACAAACTATAGTGATAGACAACAGATCAGTGGTTGCCAGGTCATATGGTTGTGAGTAAGGAGTGATTATTAAAAGGTAACACAAGGGATTTTGAAGGGGGTGATGTAAATGTTCTATAAATGAATTATGGCTATGGTTACACAGAGCCATACTGTATTAAAATGTATAGAACTGTACAAAAGAGTAAATTTCTAAGTATATTCGTTTTAAAACTCTCTCTTTTTCATACACACACATACACTACATACATTTCATCCTTGGGAGGACGTAACAGATTAATACCAAGTTCAGAGATGTATAGGATGCAGTGGTTATTGTCCTGATCATATCATTGTTTAATTTGCCATTCTGGTTCCTGAAAAAAAATCCAGATAATAATGACTTATGCCAATAAACTAATGGAAACTTAATCAGGTAGTAACCCTCATTACAACTATTGTGCCATGTGTGATATATTTACTAGAGAGGATTAACAGGCTCAGGTTTGTTTACATAAGTATTGGTGTAGCAAATACATTGTTTCATATCCATCAGGGAGGAGAATACTGTATGTCAATTCTCTTGCTGTCTGTCATATAATATAGTCCCAAGAAAGCAGGATGCATCTGGCTATTCCACAAAACACCACACATGTTCATTATATTAGAGTATTGGAACACAGGAAGTCAAGTGACTCTGTAGGTAGAACTACCAATCATAAGCTACTATATCATAAGGCCAAGTAGGTCCAGCCACAATCTCTCAAGAGAAGATGGAATTTTGGGGAAAAAGAGCGGAGGATACAAATAAGTTGAACAAACAGATGGCTAAGACCCTACCATAGCGGAGTCTAACTCAGTTCATGCCTTTCACGCAGTGATTGATCTCTCTTATTCAGATCACACCTATTGTCTTATGGGAATTTATTTATGTTCAGATTTTTAAAAAAGGTCACAGATAGATAAATCTTAGACATTGATGCAAACAGAAAATGAACTGCTGCTGTTTTGCAGTTTCTCTCATATTTGCCCTGAAATAGGGTGATAATAGGAACGCCTACCAATGAGTAAAGCTTTTAGCAATGCATCTGGTAATTCACTTTATGTGGAGAAAGAAGTGACTTGATATAGGAATGGATTCCTAATACATTTATGAACTCTACTGACTGACTTAACTGGTTGGTCAGTGGCCCAGATTGGTGTAAGATTGAGGTGTAAGATTGAGGATGTAAATGCACTTATTGTAGTGGATACAAAATGTGAAGCACACAAAATGTGAAGAATCTTTTTTTTCATATCAGCCCATCTTCGACAACATCTGTTCCATTAGAAGAACTAAACCCTAGTGGACATATGACTGGGAAAATTGATGATAATCAACCTCTTTCCTCAGTTATCACTATGCTGGCAGAAATGGATACTACCCATATTCCCAATAACTTAAATACTATTTTAGCAATCCCGATCTAGATACTGCCAATAACAAACGACTGAAATGTCAACAACAAAGATAGATGCTAATGTCCTAATGTGGCACCTACCTTTAAGGACATGAATAGCTACTTTGTGTCAAGTTCATCACATTGAAGAAATTGCAACTTGAAAAGTGAAGTAATAAAATCTCACCTAGATTGACATATATTCTGGGTATAGGTTTACAATTTCTGACCACAGATCCTCAAAGCAAACTGTTAGAAATTGTCTGAAAGCTCACAGAATGATTTCCCAATTTGGAATCCTGCGTAACATTTCCTTGGATGAAGAGACCCACTTTAAGGCACTGGAGGTGAAGTAGTAGACACATGATCATGGGGTCCACTAGTTTTATTATATAATGAACTCTGTAAGGGATAGTAGTTGAATCTGAGCCCAGGAGTAGTAGCCCATCAGACTTCTTTGCTGTAATCCTTTCACTGAGTCTACTCTGTGTGCAGGCATGCTGACTAGAGACATGATCATGAATCATGGAAAGAGAAATGGTATTCGAATGCACAGGCTCATCTACAGGACTGCTGCATTGAACTGATCTGTTATTTGTTTCAATGCCATGCTCATTTATCTATACATGTGCTATCAAGCTGCTTAAAAAACATCAGGTACTCAAATTCAAGCACAGCCCTATTATATTTTTACTGGAGGTTAGTAACTGTAATGAGAAATTTTTCATAATGTTTACTAATGAAGTTTTTTTATCCCCAACCCTATTTCTTTAGTCTTAGAAAAAATGTTTCTAATGGCATTGAGCAAAAATGAAATTTAACCATTGTATAACTGTTATATATATTTACTTAATTTATATTACATATAAAATATATATTTTATACCTATAAATATGTGTATATTATGCAAAGCTCAGATTTTCACATTCATTAGATGGCTAATAAAATCGTTAGCAGCAAACATTGCTCACTTACTGTATAACCAACTCATTGGTCTAGAAGATAAAGGCCAAGTGTGGTGGCTTGAGCCTCTAATTCTGACTACTTATGAGGCTGTAATGAAGGATTGTTGAGTCTAGGAGTTTGAGATCAGCCTGGACAGCACACAGAGGCCCCATTCATAGAAAAGAAAACTTTAATTAGTTATACATGGTGGTACATGCCTAGAACCTGAAGTGGGGCAGTTGCTTGAACCTAGGAGTTTGAGACTGCAGTAAATTATAATCACTCCACTGTACTCCAGCCTGGGCAACAGAGAGAGACTCTGTCTCTTAAAAAATGAAATAAATGAGAAAAGAAGAAATGAGTTCTGGATCTGACAATAACTAGCACTGTGCATCCTTTTAGATGCAGCTTACTCATTAAAAGAAGTGATGTTTACTGTTTGGCTAGTATAATTTGTTTCCTAACTATTTTTTGATACTCTCCTATTTTAGGGATGTTGAAGTAAGTGCTGATCACCAAATCTATCTTAGCACTAATGCTACTCTCAGTGCAATTGAATGTCCACTCTTGCATGGAGCATTACTCCTATTCTGCAATTCTCATTCTAAGCCTGTGGAGTAACACTCACTATTTTTTTTATGATATAGGTCAAAGGGTTAACAGACCTTCCCACGATAACAATCAGGGTACAAAGCAAGGCTGAAATTGCAGTCTTATTTTTTATGCATGTTCAATGTAGAGCATGCTTTTCCACCTTAAACTAATAAATGTTTAGCATAACCTTGTTTTTATGTCATAATTTAGCTTTAATACCATGAATTACTTGTTCAGTATCTTCACTGATGCACTTCTCTCTGTATATACCATCTCTAGAAATGCATGGTTTTAAAATGGCAAGGGCTGTATATATTCAAGCACTGCACCTTATTAAAAATTCAAAAACAAGAGGAAACAAAACTTATAAAGCTCAAATTCACCACAGGATTCCGCAGCACCTTGGGAATTGGAAGCAAACAAACTCCCAAATTATGATTTGTCAAGTGCTGTGAATCTTTTCTTAATTATGCTATTTTCAGCTACATGCTGAGTTCAGTGAACACAATATCTGTGACTCCTTAAGAGTTGTAGTCACAGCCGGGCTCTGTGGCTCAGCCTGTAATCCTACGCCTTTGGGAGGCTGAGGTGAGTGGATTGCCTGAACCCGCAGGTTCGAGACCCCCCTGGGCAGGCGAGACCTTATCTCTACAATAAATCAAAAAATTAGCCGAGCATGGTAGCACGCGCCTGTAATTCCGGCTACTCGGAAGGCTGAGGCAGAAGGATCGCCGGAGGCAGAAGGATCGCCGGAGCGCAGTGGGTCGAGGTTGCGGTGGCCGGGGGCAGCCACTGCACTCCAGTCTGGGCGACAGAGTGAGACTCCAGCTCAAAAAAAAAAAAAGTTGTAGTCATAGGTTAAAAAATACATAGTTTTAATAAAGCAATATATTTGGGAAATTTTGAGGGGGGTTATATTTTGACATTCCCAGTAATGCTGTATCAAGTACTGGTCCATTAGTTTTATGAAAAATTAGTTTAAACAAAATTGTTTTCAATTCCCGAAAGTATTTGTGATGTTTTAATGGCTCATGATATAGATGAATGTATTGCTCGATAACATATTTTCTGAATGCATTGATCTGTTTGAAAGAGTCTTAAGATTCTAATTACAAGTTCAAGACAAAATGGTTGTGTACAGTACATTCAGCAAAATCCTTACTTAGCTCCAGAGATAACAATAATGGATTTTAATTTTTAAAAATCAGTCTTTAAAAAACAAAATAAATCAGAAGGGAACAGAGCATGCACCCTACTGGGCTCGTGGTACAGAAATATGCAAGCTCACTCTTCGGTCTGCCTCTTCACTATCCTACCATCAGCAAAGAAGCTGAAGAAAAGTGTAATCACAGCCAAGGGCTATAAGTGTGTATCTCAGTGTCTAAAGAAAACAGACAGATGTACTACCAGAAACTAAAACAAGCCACAGGCAAAGATATTGAACTTCTGCCATCCTCAATATTACTGCAGGGTAGAACAAACAGGACGTCCATTTCTGGACATGTGGAACCCTGAGGACTGTGTGAATGCAACCACAAAAAACACCAGACAGACAATGAGCGGAAAAAAGGATATTATTCTACAAGGAGCAGGAATGAAAATCAATGATATATAAATCAAATGGTTAAATATATAGGTAACAATCATTATTGATTATAATATATAATAGTTGCTCATCTTTGTGCTATAATAAAAATCTGAACCAAAACCCTGATAGAAATAAGGAAGGTGCTAGAGAAAGGAGTGGGGGAGTGAAATTCAGTGAATGATTAAGGAGTGCTAAGTAATTTGTCATATTCAAGAGGAGAATAGAGATACTGTTACATAGGAGACTTTAGGAGAAAAAAGATATAATTACATATATATATTTATTGCATGTATGTGTGTGGAAAACAAACTTATATAGTAAAAATGCTTTTTAAAGTTCTTTATGACAGTGATTTTTTGGGAAAGTGAGGGGATATGGGGAAGAAAGTTAATTATATCTATAATGCTTTATTTCTGTAAGAACAAAGAAGGATTTCATGCTGATATGGAAACAAAGAAAAAGAAGGGGGAAAAACAGGAATAGAAAAGAACAAAGAAGAACTAGAAGCAATAAAATAAGACACTGACCACCAGAGTGCCAACAAAATTCCTGTATGCAACTCAGCAATTCACATGAAACATAAGAGCCAGCATGTTCTTCTTTCTTTACAATATCAACCTCGCCTGGGCACAGTGGCTCACATTTATAATCCCAGAACTTTAGGAGGCTGAGGTGGGAGGATCGCCTGAGGCTCGAAGTTCGAGAGCAGCATGGGCAACATAATGAGACTTTGTCTCTACAAAATAATAATGATGATAATAATAATAATAAATAGCCTGGCTTGGTGGTGTGCTCCTATAGTCCCTGCTACCTGGGAGGTTGAGTAGGAAGGATCTCCTGAGCCCAAGAGGCAAAGGTTGCAGTAAGTTTTAATTTTGCCACTGCACTCCAGTATGAGTGACAGAGTAAGAATCTGACTCAAAAAATATTTATTTGTATATGCATATATACATATATATATATACACCTCAATATAGAGTACAAAAGTGATGCAAGATGGTCAGTTCTGAATAAGAGTGGAGAAATTTGAGAAATAAGCCTATGTCTAGAGAGAGGCGCCAAGAGATTAATGTGAGAAAAATATGAAAGGGGCTTTGAATATTTAAAGAGGGCATCAGACTTAAAAGTACACAGTTGTGGAATTTTCTTTTAATTCCTTATAGTAAAGAGATTGCTGTAGACCAAGGGAATTTGGCATCCAGAGCAGACTGGTTTTGTTTTGTTTTGTTTTGTTTTTAACACATCCTCTTCTATATGACAAAATTGTATTTAGTAATAATCCTACAAAATTCATAATATTTATCCTTCAGTATTAGAATAAACTATTAACTTTAAAGACAAATAAATCTCAATTTTAAGGTGCTATAAAAAAGAATCAAATCATGACATTTGCAACAACGTGGGTGGAGCTGGAGATCCTCATTCTACGTGAATTATCAAGAAATAAAAAACTGAATACTGCATTTTCTCACTCAGAAATGGGTACTAAAAACTGGACACACACAGTTATAAAGATGGAAATAACAGACACCGGACACTGCTAAAGTAGGGAGGGAGAGTAAGGAATACAGAACCACCCACTGGGTACCATGCTCACCACTGGAGTGTAGGGGATGGGGCTTGTCAGAAGCCCAAATATCACTGTCATGCAACAGAACTATGTAACTAATCTTCCCATGTACCCCACGACTCTAAAATTTTTGAAAAGATGCTATTTACTTTCAATAAAATGTTTCATGTATGGTCTAAACTTTGAACTTACCACACAACAAAATAGATTTATACTTCTTAGCTTATACTGTTTCTCTGTTTTACAGTTTCAACACACAAACTTCAATTGGGCACATAGAATGATAGTACTGAAGTAACTGTAGATGTGTTTTCTGTCCCCATAATTTTTAGTCTATCATTATTTGCAATTTGCTGTTTCAACCTAAGTATATTTAGTACTACAGGAGTTGTAGATATGAACTGTCTGAAAAGGCTAGAACCATCGCAAATTTTTAATTATTCATGAAGAGAACACATATGACTAAGTCTGTGTGATTGAAAGGACAACTTTGTGACTTAGATTTCTCCAAAATAATTTCCTCATATAATACAATGTTTCTTAAAAATAAATAACAAAATGAAGTTTACATATGAATTATTAAACACAACCATACACTGCAGCAAATGTTTAGAACTTAGACCAAAACGTTTTTCCAATGGAAGTATTTTACTACTGACTTTAGGATTGCCAGTGGAGGATAACAGTAAAAAGCAAATTAATTCTTAGTCAACTTTATTGGCTTTAAATTGTCTACAGATGATATACTCCAAATTACCTGCACCTTGGACAATCGTTCCCACTGCTATGATTCCCTCAAGTCTATCAGTATTGATATTTTATCTTAATTATTATTTTTTGACAAGTTGTTTTGCATCCAGGGGACATAAATCCTTTTCTAAGGGATCCTTGCTGCACACACAATATTTACCAGAGCTTTGGCTTCACTATGGTACTCAACTCATTTTGCACAACCTCTTACTGATTTCATTCATTCTCCTGACTGTAATCACAGCCCATATGTGGAGTTCTTAATGTATAAATGAAGCCAAGCTTATTTTTATATGATCTCATGTATACAAGAGTTTGCTGAACAATCTTTATCTAGATGCATCATAAGCAAGGAGTGCTATAAATACTGGCGCTGAAGCAGGTTAAGAAAACTAACATTGTAGCAGACAGCTGTCTACTATTAGGATTGTATTTACTCTCCAACTCAGAAATCTGAGTGTAAGCTAAGAAGAAGTGATCATGTGAAATTGAAATACAGAACCAGAAAGGTAAAATAAAAACCTGGGAATAAGTCATAGATATCACAAGAAGAGTATGTTTTCAGACGATAAACAATAATGTAAAGAGGTCAAGCAGATTCTGTTTGCAAATTGCCAATAGAATTAGATTTTGGGTCATTTGCAAAGATCTCTTGTAGATTATTTAATGAGATAACATTGTGAGGCAGGTTTTAAGAAATTAACGCTTAGATAAATTATGCAACTTTCCTACATGGACATTTAGAGGGAGCTGAAAGATACAAAGCCAATTATGCTTCTTTAGAAAACTTTAACTAACTTTTGGGATGATTTACTTTTGTAGATGGTACAGGTTAAAAATACAAAAAACATCGAAAAAATATAGCTCATCTGATCATCAATAGAGGAGCACTTATGCATTAGTCACAACTCCTGGATATGAAGGGGAAGAAAGCCCTCTCAAAATTCCCTAAGCAAAAAAAGAAAATAATTTTTGATTGATAGAACTGAAATGTCCAATATTTCTGACTTCATACACAGACAACAGTTGGATGTGCAGCAGATCGATAATGTCATCAGGATTAGTTCCCTAACTTCTCCCACATACCTCTTTCCCAGAAGTCACACTTCTTGGTATTTACTCAAATGAATTTACAACTTATACACACACAAAAATCTGTACACGAATGCTTATGGCATCTTTATTCATAATTACCAACACTTGGAAGCAAGCAAGTTGTCTTTCAATAGGTGAATAAATAAAATGTGGCATATTCATGCAATGAAATATTATTCAGTGATAAAAAGGAATGAAATATCGATGCGAAATAAGACATGGAGGAATGTTGAAAGCATATTTCTAAGGGAAAAAAGCTAATTTGTAAAAGCTACATACTGTATGATTCCAACCACAGATGGTTCCCTACATATGATGACTTGACTTAACAATTTTTTGACTTTGTAAAATCATACGGCAATTTCTCAAAAAATTAGAAATAGAAATACCATATGATCCAGCAATTCCACTGCCAAGCATACGCACAAAGGAATTGAAATTAGTAAGTTGAAGAGATATCTGCACTTTCATTTGATTGAACACTATTCACAATAGTCTAGATATGAAATCAAAGTGTCCACAACAGAAGAATGGATAAAGAAAAAACATACACACACACACACACACACACACACACACACACACACACACGCACGCACGCACACACACATAATTAAATACTATTTGTCTTTAAAAGAGAATATCCTCTTATTTGTAGCAACATGGATTAACCTGGAGGACATAAGGTTATGTGAAGTAAGCCAGGGACAGGAAGACAATTATTGCATGATCTCATTCATATGTGGAATCTAAAAAAGATGAACTTAGGAGAGAGTAGAATAGTAGTTACCAGAGACTGGTGAAGGTAGAAAGAGAGGGGGTGGACAGAGTGGATCAAAGTTGTCACCACAAAAAAATGATAAAGGTCTAAGGTGACAGACATGATAGCTACACTACTTTGGTCATTATATAATATACACATGCATTGAAGCATTACACTATGCCCCATAAATGTGTACAACTATTATGTGTCAATTATAAATAGAAAATCTTGTAAAGGTCCAAAAGTGATACTCATTCAATATGCTCCTTTACTTATGAGGAGTCTATGTCCAGAAAAACCCATTCAGACAAGATTCATTATAAGTCAAGTAACATCTATATATAACATTGTAGATAAAGTAAGACTATAGAAACAGTAAAAATATCAGTGGCCATCATAGTTTCAAGCTGGGGAGGGCAAAGTGGAAGGTTGGACAGATAAATAGATGGAGCACGAGGGATTTTTAGAACAGTGAAACTATGCTATATGATATTGTAATTGTGGATTCATGTCACTATACACTTATCAAAACATTGATGGACTACATAAAGAGTGAATCTTAATATAAACTAGGAACTTTAGTTAACAATAATGTATCAATATTGGCTAATCATTGTAACAAATAAAGCATGCTTAAACAATATGCTAATAATGGGGAAAATGTGTGGAGGTTGGTGAAGAGGTATATAGGAACTCTCTGTACTTTCACTTCCCTTATTTTGTAACCCTGAAACCACTATAAAAAATAAAGCTTGTCATTTTTAAAAGAAAAAAATGTGCCTACCCATTTATTCATTCACTCGCTATTTTTGAGCAAATATTATGTGCCAGACACTATAGCTCTATTTGGGTGTTACATAAGTAAATAAGACATGGTGCCTGCCTTCAAGTGGTTTACATTGTAGTATCAGTTATTGTCAGGTAAGCAGGTACTCACATTGCGATCTGGCTAATGTTACATAGGGGTGAGTACAGATTGTTATGGGGCCACAAGGAAGCAGCAGCTGATTTATTGTTACAGAATAAGAAAAGGCTTTCCGGAGGGAGTAGCTTCAGGACAGACATTTCTAAACTAAATCAATATAACTCTCCATCCATATCTCCTAAGTAGCTAGCATCTTTATGGGAGGCTCTTGGAACTGGCCTAATCCATGTAGGAGGTGTATGTAAATGTCTTTTATTTGAAACTGCAATTTATTAGGTCCAGAAAGAGTTTCCACATTGTATGTAACAAACAGTGCTGAAAACCAAAACTTATTCAAATGAAACCTAAAAACAGGAACTATTGGGAGTCAGTACAAGACAAAGATCAAAGATCGAAGGAAAATACAAGCAAAGAGCAGTGAATCATAACAGGACAGTGAACAATTTGAGCAAATACCACTGACATAATGTTACTACTGCTTATGACTGACCTTTAAAAATTCCTGATGGGGATGTTATGCCAAGTGGCCCTATGCGTTTAAAGAGTTCTATAGCAAACTGACAGTACTATAAATATCAGAATTAGTCTAAATAAATAAATAAATAAAAATTCAGTCTATCCATCATCTGCATCATTTCTATGGTAGTTACACCTTACTGTGCAGGACCTGGTACAAAACAAAAATATGACATTATTTCTTCAGAAATTATTACTAATTTGAAGATGATGGCAGCAGCAGTTAATTAAGCCAAGTGCAGGGCCCCTCTAAGCATGGAACCCTTATCAGTCACACACTTAGGAAGCCAGCCCTGGCCCCAGCCCCTCCTTATATTGTCATTTTGCAAAATGCTTGAATTTCTCTAATGAAACTTTAAATTGTTAGTGTGCCTGGAACTTAAATTAAAATCTGTTCCATCTGGATTGTAAATGTTCATCCTCACATTCTTCTCAGTAAGAGGAAGCATGACTGGTGGGACTGACTCCAGGTGAGGTGAGGTGAGGTGAAAAACCTATGGATTCTTTGGCTCATTTCTAAAATGAATTTTAGAGTGGCCAATAAATTTTAAAACAAAGTTTATTAGAGAAGAGAGAAAAGAAAGGGAGACATGCCAGAGCTGGCATGGGCAAAAGAAACCACACCTTTTACTCTTTACAATAGACCTGATTTACCCTCACAATGATTGATATGCTAAAGAGGGGGCAACCCAGGTAACTGCTACTCTGATTGACATTTTTGGGCTCCTGATGGGAGGAAAGACGGGGAGGAGTAGGACCACATTGTCTTTTTCAGGAGACCTGTCAGATGTTTCCAATGCACACGTTCCTGAGCTAAAAGACGGTTTTATTATACTGTCTATGACTTTGGTTAGTTAATGGGGTGGTCTTTGGCTTTCAGTCTTAGGGAATCTGAAAGTTTCTTAGTGATTATAATTCTAAACCATGAATTGAAATGTTGGGCTGTCTTATTATTGCATCTGATGAAGTTTTCTTTGGATTTGCTCAGGGGGTAGGATAGGTTGCAGCTTAGCCTGAAACACAATACAATTTTTAAAATGTCTCAACAGTTCCTAAAACCTATCTATGGGTAATTTATCTATCTGTGTCTAACCTGTACTAGCTACCCTTCCTCAAGATCAACAATTCCTTGAGATTTTTAACATCTGAATTCTGACGCTACAATTAATTTGGCCAAAAATAAATAAATATACATATATATATTCACAAGAAGCCTGATTTCTCCTCTAGGTTAGGAATAACAGAAAGTACCTGATATAATGTAGGCACTCAATGAAGGCGTTCTTGAGTAAATGCATGTTATCTTCATGTCTTACAAACTCCAAACCTTACAGTCCCATATTTCCATTGCAAGCTATCTTAAGAAAATCAGTAAAAATGCATACAGCTGATTGAATATGAAGACATTTATCATAACACTATTTTAATTATGCAAATTTGGAAATAACCTAAAAATTCTCTAGTTTTAAGTGACATGTGAAAATGACTTCTGCATCATATTAACTTAAAAAGCACAAAACTAAAAACAATAATAGAATATAGAAGTCAAATACAAGAATCTAGACAAAAGAAAATATGCCAAAATGACAACAGTGGGTTTTCCTGAATGATGAATTAAGGGTACATTTTCCCCAGAATGTTTACGTGCTGCTGCATATGGTAGTATTTTTTTTTTTTACATACAAATATGAGTCGCCCTACTTATATGTTTGTTTCACTTTTCCCCACAATCCAAGAAATTAACTTGGGCCTTTGTAATTCCTTGCCTCAGGTACTACTTGCAGGACTTAACACCAAAGCAGCTTATAGTTATGGACATGTCTTATTGTTTATAAAACCTAAACCCACTGAAGAGCTATCACGAGATTTATATAAGTGGAATCCCAAAGAAAGAGAGAAATAAAAGTACCTTTTCAAGTAGGGAAGAGTGAGGAGAGAGAGCACTTCATTCCAGAAAAGATACAGAACTATCAGTCCTGAAGTAGTAGGGACCTAAAGAACTCTTAAAATAAAAACCTTGCAAAGGCAGCAAGACTGCACATGTGAAAAAACAACACTTATTATCATGATGAGCCAGAGGACACTTTAGAGGACAATTTTCCATTATACTTTTGAGTAACCCTTTAACTCTTCAGATCCCAGGATGAAGAATTGGACGCCACAGATGAAGGGTTTTTCTGCCAACAAAAGAAAAAATAGCATGTAGGGAAAAATATGTTGATTGAAGGGTAATAAAGTTATGTTTTGACTTATTCTTGTATTATATATATTTTTAAATTTTTACAGTGATCATGCATTAATTTATCATCAGAAAGTAAGCAAAAATACAAGACCAAATAAATTACTTTCACACTTATCTCAAGTCTCAAACTACATTGAGCCCTGGATGATCAACAAAGATCATGGTATACAGTTTAAACAAATAAAAAAAACAAGAACTCAAATAGTCTTTGTATCTTCTAATGTCACTGATTACCACAACTGTCTTACAAACTTGACAGAGCTGCTATACTTGTTCCTATTTTTCAGATGAGAAAATTAAAGTGCCTTATCTGTGGTCACGAAAATAGATTGTGACAGAAACAAGATTCATGCCTAGGTTTAGGGTCAGCATTGAATCATGGTAAGAACAGGATGAGTGATAGAGTCAAAGGAACTTAGGGACATAACTGGGTTCTACCTTCCCCAGATGTGAGATCTAATTTCCAATCTGTAAAATGGGAATGCCACCTCCCTATCAAAATAAAAATGTAAAAGTAAAACATGATCACAGTGTTAATATACCTGATACATACTAAATCTTTAGATTTAATTTCAATTGCCTCTTTCATTTTTTTAGGTGTTCCAATTCAATATTCTGACTTTGTTGGATTTCAGCATTTCTCAAGTTATAGTGTATAAACAATCAACTGGAGACTTCAGTAAAATCATCCTAGTTCTATCATCAATCCTACTGAATAGAACGTCAAGGATTAGGGCTCAGATATCAAAATTTTAGTATGCTTCTTATATGATTCATATGTACAATAAAACCTGGGAATCAATTTAATTCTGAATGATATCTAATATTATAAAGAATACAACTAGGATTTCAAGGCTTACCTCACTCAGAAATAACTTTTGTTAAATTCATCATCTGTGTCTATATTGCCTGCTATATAATAAGGGCGTTTGTATGTTAGAGCTTATCTTTAGTAAACAATCACTTGTGTTTATTAAATATTCAGAAAATATTTTAACAAATGAAATCCTCAACCAAACACTGAAATTCAAGTCTACTATGCCAGCAGAATGAAATATTCTCTTCCACTGATGTCTCTTATAACATTGACAAGAGACTGAAATATGACTGAAATATTATATGGGCATTTCATTTAGCATCTGAAATTCAAAGCTCATTTTCTTGTTTCACAAGGAGTTCTGCCTGGTCCTTAGTTTTATTCAGGCAAGTCCTATGGCCTGATTGTTTGTGTCCTAAATTTTGTATGTTGAAATCCTAACTCCCAATGTAGTGTTTTTAAGATGTTATTTTTGATAGGGATTAGATCATGAGGGCAGAAAGTGCATGAATGGATTTGGTTCCCTTTAAAAGAGGTCAAGGAAGCTTGTTTGCCCCATTCATAATGTTAAAATACAGCAAGGCACTATCTATGAATTAGAAAATGTACATAACCAAATACTGAATCTTCCAGTGCCTTGATCTGGAACTTCTAAGTTGGCCAAAGTGTGAGAAATAAATTTTTATTGTTTATAGCACATCAGATGGACTAAGATAGCCAGTAATATAATTTGGGTGTTTAACTTTAATGGAAGATGAAATCAACACCAAGGACAATGCTCAGAAAGCTGTCAAAGATATAATAGAACTTTTAGAACAATAAAAATAAATTGGCCCAGCTATTCATCCAGAGTTAATTATTTTGTGGGGAATCTTAATCATATTAGGTTTTTATATCTAATAACAATACGTATTAAGGTTTAATGTGCAGAAGATTGACCTAGGGGTCTGGTTAAAATGCAGTGTCTGATTCAAAAATCATGGGTTGGGTTCATAATTCTGTACAAGTTCCCAATTGATGCCAATGTTAGATAATGGACTATATTTTGAGTAACAAGGGATTAAAGAGCTGTGGTGACTCTACCTCTTAATTTTTCCATTTTTATTCTATGTAATTTATTTTTAAAATTATACACTTATTGTTAATGGGCAAATGCCAATTGTGTGTATTTATGGAGTACCATGTGATAGTTTAATCTATGTATACCTTATAGAAAGAGTACATCAAGGTAAATAAAGTATCCATTCCTTCACCAACTTATTTTTTGTTTCGAGAATATTTAAAATACATTCTCTTAGCAATTTTGAAATACACAGTATATTTAATTTAAGCTCCCAAACCATGATTCTTGGTTATTTGGCACTTAATTTTGCTTCAAATGAGAATTATTCATATATATAATGATAAAGTTATTTTGTAGTAACCTGAAAGATAAAAAACAATTCTACTTCATTTAAATAAATGATTATTGAGCACTTGTGTACTGGGCACTGTAATAGTTATGTTCACTTAAATTATCTCATGTGTCTCCATAAAAAAGATACCTGCACAAGAATGTTTATCACAGCATTGTTCCCAATAGCAAGAACCTGGAACCAACCATGCTGTCCATCAAAAGAGGACTAGATTTTTAAAAATGTGGTACATATACATGATGGAATACTACGCAGCCATAAAAACTAACAAAATCATGAATTTCGCAGCAACCTGGATGGAACTAGAGTCTATAATACTGAGTGATCTCTCACAGAAACAAAGATCTGAGTATCACATGTTCTAACTCATATAGTGGACCTTGAACATCTACCATAATACTATAAAAAAAGGACTGACAATGGTGGGAAAGTATGGGGGGGTATGGAGGGGAAGGGAAGTGGGACTAACGGTAGTCAATATCTGTCTGGGGATGGGGAGACACCCCTTAATAACAAGGGTGCCTGAACAATGCACATTTGTATACCTAACCCTTCACTGTACCCCACAATTTTATAATAAAAAATATGTTTAAAATAATTATCTCATATGATCATTATAAACTGTTTAAAACAGGTACTATGATTTCCAATTCCACCTATGGAAAATGAAACTCAGAAGGCTTTTAAAAAATTGTTCAATGTCATGTAGCTATTAAGTGGAAGATACAGAGTTCAAAAAATATTTGACTTTAAGTCCAGTTTACTTTCAGTCATAACAATGCTTAATTATCACTGCATAACTAGTGACTCAAATATTTTCTAGGAAAAGTTATAGAGTAGGAACAAAGTACACTTTTCATAAGTTTATTGAATAGATGTTGACTAAAAGAAAAACTAAAATTTTGTTGTTTAGTTGAATACTGCATTAAACAAAAAACTTATTGTGTTGAAGATAGTGAAATTAAAACCAAAATATTTTTGGAAATGTTCCATTTTTTTTGCCAAGCTTCTTTTGTTGAGTATGTTTACATTGATTACTGCATCCATTCAACCATACATTTCATTGCAAACCTATGCGGGCAATCTTATGGGAATTGCAATGATCTACATGAATCTAATGTAGGATTTTTTCCCTGAAGAAGCCCAGGATATGGTGGGGGGAAATGAAGAATAAAGTAGAAAGAGACAAGTGTGGTATGGGAATATGAGCTATGAAGATATTCAGAAGGTAGTAAAGAGCACGGAGAAGGAAGGCTTTAAGTGGGAGGAGTTTAAGGAAGACTTTGTGAAGACATTCACTTTTGAGTTATATCTCAAAGGATGACAAGGAGATAGAAAGACAAGGGGAGTGGCGTTATGTATCACAGTGCACTAAGTGGCATAAAAGACATCAGAGAATGCAGAGACACATGAATGAGTATGGTCTATTCAGGACTACATGCATTTCAGAATTACTGATGCATGAAGTGCAACACATCAATGAATGGTAAGAAAGTAGACTGCAGATTAAGATAGAAAACATATATGTCAGACAGTGCATTTCCTGCTTAGGAAATCGCAATTTATCCAGTACAAGAATATTTCTCAAAATGTGGCCCTCAGAACCTAAGGGTACTCATGACACTTTCGACGGACTGCAAGGCTAGAATTATTTCCCAATTAATACATAGACATCGTTTGTATTTTTCACTGTGTTGATATTTGCACTGATGATACAAGAGCAATAGGGGTTAAAACTCCTGCCACACTAACACAAATCAAGACTAGCACTAAAGTGGCATAGGGTATTATAAAACATACTAGTAATGCTGTATTCCTCACTGTCAGGCATCCACGGTTAAAGGAATGATTTCACTTGAGAGTGCTCTTAATAAATCAGCAAAAACAATTAATTTTATTAAATCTCAGCCCTGAGCACGTCTTTTAACATTCTGTGTGAGGAGCTGAATAGTACTCATCGATCACTTCTGCTGCAGACTAAAGTATATTGGTTGCCTCTAGAAAAATCACTTGTATGATTACTAAGGTTGTGATCTGGACTAGCTATGTTTTTCCATAAAACACTGCTTTTTGCTTGAAAGAATAACTGACAGAGAAACTGGTTATTCATATTGAGTATTTGGCAGATACTTTCTCACAAATGAATGAATTAAGCCTATCATTTCAAGGAAAACCACTGATAGTATTTGTTGTTAATAATAAAATTCAAGCTTCCAGTGAAAACTGAAATTTTAGAAAACTTGTATTTACCACAGTGAGTTTGCTTCCCAATACTTAAATATTTTTCTAATAATATTGGTGATTATAATAACAAAAGTGAATTTTTGGTGTTTGTAATAAAATGTGTCAACATTTGAGAAATCTCTATAACTTAATGACTCAATATTTCCCAAATGTCCAGTGCTTTATGTACCCAATCATGCATGAGTAATATCCATCCAGAGTATAATGCAAACCAAGGGATGTTAATGTAGCAGAATATAAAATGATTTCATATTATTGTTAGCCTTTAAGATACTACCATTTGTGGGAGAAGCATCCCATGCTCATGGATTGGAAGAATCAATGTTGTCAAGATGTCCATTTTACTCAAGGCAATACACAGATTCAATGTAACCATCCAGCAAATTACCAACATCTTTTTTCACAGACCTGGAAATGACAATACAGAAATTCATATAGAAATGAAAAAAAAATAGTAATAATCCTAACAATACTCAACAAAAGGAACAAAGCAGGAAGTATCACACTTCTAGACTTTAAACTTTAGTACAATGCTATAGTAAGCAAAAGAGTCTAGTATTGGCACAGAAACAGCCACATAGATCAATGAAACAGGACAGAGATTCTGGAAGCAAAAAACACAGACTCTCAACCAATTCTGCAAAGCCACCAATAACAACCACTGGGGAAAGGAGACCACGTTTAAAATGGTGCTAGCAAAACTGGACTATCACTTGCAGAAAAATGAAACTGGACCCCAACCTATCACCATTTACAAAATTCAACACAAAATTGATCAAATATCAAAACATAAAATCTCAAACTACAAAAATCCTAGAAGAAAATTTAAGAAACATACTTATGCATATCAAAGTAAGCAATACATTCTTGACCAGGTCCCCAAAAGCAAATGTCATAAGAGCTAAGAAAGACAGGTGGAACCTCATCAAACTAGGAAGCTTTTGCACAGCAAAACAAACCACAAGAGAGTAAAGAGACAACTGACAGAACGCAAAAAAAGTGCAATTTCTGTATTGGACAAAGGCTTAAATTCCAGGATCTATAAGGAACTAAAAAGAAATGAAGTGTCACTCATAATCAGAAAAATGCAAATCAAAATCACATTGAGATACCACCTAATCCCTGTAAGAGTGGCCATCATTAATAAAACAAACAACAACTGATGCTGGCGAGGATGTGGAGAAAAAGGAACGCTGGCGGGAGTGCAAACTAGTGCCACCTCTTTGGAAGACAGTGTGATGATTCCTGAAAGAACTAGAAATTGACCTTCCATGTGACCCAGCAATTTCCCTATTGGGAATATACCCAGAGGAACTCAGATCATTCTACAAAGAAGATGCCTGCACACCTATGTTTGTTGCAGCTCTATTCACAATAGCAAAAACATGGAACCGACAGTGTTGCCCATAGAAGCTGGACTGGATTTTTTAAAACAGGTGGTACATATACACAATGGAATTTTATGCAACCATAAAGAAGGACAAATATATGGAATTTTCAGCAACTTGGATGGATTTGGAGTAGATCATACTCAGAAATTTATCACAGAAATAAAGAACAGAGTTCCATATGTTCTCACTCATAAACGGACCTTGAATAATTATAATACTATAAGATAGCAATTGACAGTAGTGGGAAACTGTGAGGGAAAAGGGAGGTGGGATTGGCAGTTGAGGGAAACTGCTAGGGAAGGGAAGGGCATATCTCATCAACAAGGGTACCTGCATGATCAATGTTTATATATCTAACCCTGAAATGTACCCCACATCTTTATAATAAAAATGTTTTTGAAAGGCCTTTGTCAGACATGGAGTTGTCAAATACTTACTATTCCCAGTCTGTGGGCTGTCTCCCTGTTCTCTTAATGGTTTCTTTGGTTTTGCAGAAGCTTGTCAATTTAATGAGGTCCCACTTATCTATCTTATTTCTTATGGCCTGTGCATTTCGGGTTTTGCTCAGTAATTAGATGCCAGTTCCAACTTCCATAAGGGTGTGTCCTGCATTTTCTAAAGTTCTTATGGTTTGAGGTTTTTCATTTAGGTCACTGATCCATTTAGAGTTAATTTTTGTGTATGGGGATAGAGAGGGGTCCTGTTTGAATCTTCTGCATGTGGTCAGCCAGTTTTCCCAGCAACATTTTCTGAATAGGTTCTCCTCTCCCCAGTGGTGGTGGTGGAGGTTTTGTTGAAGATGAGTTGGTTGAGTAATTAAACTCTAAAAATTGACCTCCCATATGGCCCCGCAATTCACCTACTGAGAATATACCCTGAAGAATGCAAATCACTCTATAAAAAAGATACTTGCACATGTATGTTTATTGCATCATTGTTCACAATAGCAAGATCATGGAACCAACCATGCTGTCCATCAAAAGAGGATTGGATTAAAAAAAGTGGTACATATGAATAATGGAATATTATGCAGCCATAAAAAAGAACAAAATCATGACTTATGCAGCAACCTGGATGGAATTGGAGTTTATATAACTGAGTGATCTCTCACAAAAACAAAGATCTGAGTATCACATGTTTTCACTCATAAGTGAACCTTGAACAACTACTGTAATACTGTTTTGTATACCTAACCCTTAACTGTACTCCACAATTTTAAAATAAAAATTATATATGTTAAAAAAAAGAAATGAAGCTAAGCAAACAACAACCCCATTAAAAAATGGGCAAAGAATATGAACAGACACTTCTCAAAAGAAGACGTACAAGCAGCCAAAAGACACATGAAAAAGTGCTCAGCCTCACTAATCATCAGAGAAATGCAAAACAAAACTGTAAGATAAAACTTCACTAGAATCAGAATGACTATCATTAATAAGCTAAAAAAATATCAGTTGCTGATACAGTTGTGGAGAAACAGGAACACTTCTATACTTTGGAGGGAAGGCAAGCTAGTTCAAACTCTATGGAAAACAGTGTGGTTATTCTTAAAAGAACTAAAAATAGAACATTGACAGGATCCAGTAATCTCTATCCTGGAAATAAACCTAGAGGAACATAAATCATTCTACAAAAAAGACATCTGCATATGTATGTTTTTGTCACGTTATTCACAATATAAAAAAAAATGGAACCAACTTTGAAGTCCATCAAAATGGATTGGACAAATAAACTGTGGTGCATACACATGATTTAGTATTACACAGT
Source organism: Carlito syrichta (assembly GCF_000164805.1). Taxonomy (NCBI): domain Eukaryota; kingdom Metazoa; phylum Chordata; class Mammalia; order Primates; family Tarsiidae; genus Carlito; species Carlito syrichta. Next base: position 156,183 of record NW_007233307.1, on the reverse strand, counting down.
CACAGAGAAGAACAAAATCATGGACTTTGCTGCAAATTGGATGGAGTTGGAGACCATCATACTAAGTGAACTATCACAGAAACAAAGAACTGCATACTGCATGTTCTCACTTATAAGTGAGCCCTGAATACAATTCACATCATCAAAAGCGTGGAATCCATAGTCACTGGGTGCCGCTTGGGAAGGGAGGGAGGCAGGAGGGTCAAGAGAACATAACAATGCAAAGGCTACCTGATCTATTACTAGGGAGAGTAAATACCAGTTAGAAGCCCATACTTAGATAGTAAATCCTCACTTGTACCCCACATCTCTATAATCTATCAATTAATCACTCAGTTAATCACAGAAACAAACAAAAAAGAAGAAATTACCAATTGTATAGTTCTGGTGTAGTATCAAAGAGAAATAGCTCAAATGATCTGAAGAGCCTAATAAAATATTTGTCTTTGAACTGCTGCTCTTCTGAAGATGGCGATGGCATAGGTGAACTAGTGAGATTCTCTGAACAGACCAAGACTGCATACTGCTGAACAGACAGATTGTAAAGCAGAAGGAAAAGTGAACAAAGCCAGAAGACCCTCATAAGGAAGAACAGGGTGGCAGAAGAGAAATAAAAGCAACCCCACCTTCCCTCAAAAACAGAAATGAAGAAGGGGAGGGAAAAGGGGAGAGGGAGAAAAATCTACAGAAATGAAAAAAAAACAAAAAAACAAAAGAAGAGTATGGGTCTCTCCCAGATGCCTGGGAGGGCAGACACTGAGAAAACTGACTTTGGAATGCAAACAAGGAAAAGTCCCCAGAATGAAGGGTCTCAAACAACAAATGTAGATATCAAGACAATAATGGAGAGATTAAAAAGAATTGAGGAGACACAAGAAGAAACTAGGAAGGAGCTGATATCTGAGATAACAGTAATAAAGAATACTGTGAATGAAATAAATAACAAACTGATAAGCATGGAAAGCAGAATTACCCAATCAGAAGAAAGAATCTCAGAGCTTGAGGACCAAAATATAGAAATAACCCAAACTCTTAAAAACACAGAAAATACACTCAAAAAACAGAACAAAACCTTCAAGAGATGAACGACTACTACAAGAGACCAAACCTAAGAGTAATTGGCATTCCCGAGGGAGAAAGAGAGACAGAGACCACACTGGAACAAACTTTCCATGAGATCATTCAAGAAAACTTCCCTTATATAATCAATGATGTGAAAATTCAAACACAAGAGATTCAGAGATCCCCTGCAAGACAACAAATGAGAAGACCAACTCCTAGACACATAATAATTCACCTAAACAAAGTAGGCACAAAAGAAAAAATCCTAAAGGCGGCAAGAGAAAAAGACCAGATCACCTACCATGGAAGACCAATCAGAATAGCAGCAGATTTATCTATAGAAACCCTGCAGGCTAGGAGAGCTTGGAGCCTTATCTTCAAAGTCCTAAAAGATAAACAATTTCAACAAAGAATAACCTACCCAGCCAAGCTAAGCTTCATCAGTGAGGGAGAATTAAAATCGTTCCCAGATATCTAATTCCTAAGAACTTATCCTGCCACTAAACCATCTCTACATGAAACAATTAAGAAAGTACTAAACACAGAAGAAAAGGAAAAAAGAACATTGTTCTTCACAAGAGTACAGGGAAAAGAATAAAATATACACGAACCAACGCCAAAACCAAAAGAAAGAAAAAAAAAAAAGAAAAAACCAAGTGGAAGAACAACAACTCAATAAGACCTCCATGAATTGGACGAACTCTCACATTTCAATAATTAGCCTGAATGTGAATGGACTAAACACACCACTGAAATGACATAGAATGACAAAATGGATAAAATGTCATCATGCAACAATATACTGCCTTCAAGAGACCAATCTCACTAGAAAGGACATACACAGACTCAAAGTAAGAAGATGGGAAACAAATTTTCAGACGAATGGAACACAAATAAAGGAGGAGTCGAGATCCTAATTTCAGACAAAATACCATTTAAACTATCAAAAATTTAAAAAGATACAGAGGACCACTACATAATGATGAAAGGTTCACTCCATCAACAAGAAATATCTATCCTAAACATATATGCATCCAACATAGGTGTGCCAACTTTCATAAAGCAACATCTAGGAAAACTAAAGAAAGACATTGACTCTAACACCATCATAACTGGGGACTTTAATACACCACTCACAACCCTAGACAAATCATCAGGACAAAAAATCAGCAAAGAGATCCAGAACCTCAATGAGACTCTGAACCAAATGGACTTAATTGATACCTACAGAACACTCCATCCAAAGACCACAGAATACACACTCTACTCATCACCGCATGGAACATATTCTAAGATCGACCATATAATTGGACACAAATCAAGCATAAGCAAATTTAAAAGGACTGAAATTCTACCATACACCTTCTTGGACCACAGTGAAATAAAAATAAACATTGACACCAACAAGGTACCCCCAAAGCCCACAAAGACATGGACACTAAACAACATGATGCTAAACAACTCCTGGGTCAATGATGAAATAAAAACAGAGATTAAAAGATACCTGGAAACAAATGAAAATGAAGAAACATCTTACCAAAATCTCTGGGACGCCTTAAAAACTGTAGTAAGAGGGGAATTTATATCCCTACAGACACACATGAAGAAAATGGAAGGAGCACAAATTAACAGCCTTACAAGCCACCTAAGGAAGCTGGAAAAGCAAGACCACAAAAAACCTCATTTCAGCAGAAGAATCAAGATCATCAAAATAAAAGACCAAATCCAGGGCATAGAAGACAAAAAGACAATACAAAAAAATCAATAAAACAAAAGCTGGTTCTTCGAAAGCATAAACAAGATTGATGGTTCCCTAGCTAGACTGACCAAGAAAAAGAAAGAAAAAACCCAAATAAGCACAATCAGAAACACAAAAAATGAAGTCACATCTGACCCTGAAGAAATACAAAAGATCATCACAGACTACTATGTACACTTGTATGGAAACAAACTTGAAAACCTCAAGGAAATGGAGGACTTTCTGTCATCACACAACCTACCTAGGTTGAAATAAGAAGAAATTGAGACCCTAAATAGACCAATAACAATCAAGGAAATTGACTATGTAATAAGAAAGCTACCTACAAAAAAAAAGCCCCGAACCAGATGGCTTTCCAGCAGAATTCTACAATACATTTAAGGAGGAACTGATTCCAATCCCACTGAAGCTATTTCAGGCAATTGAGAAAGATGGAACCCTCCCCAAATCATTTTATGAAGGCAACATCACATTGATACCCAAGACAGGTAAAAATCCAACAAAAAAAGAGAACTACAGGCCAATATCTTTGATGAACATAGATGCTAAAATTCTCAACAAGATCCTAGCAAACTGCATTCAACAATACATCTCAAAAATCATCCATTATGACCAAGTAGGCTTCTTCATCCCTGGGATGCAAGGCTGGTTCAACATTCGTAAAACAATAAATGTAATTAAATACATCAACAGATGTCAAAACAAAAACCACATGATTATATCATTAGATGCAGAAAAAGCTTTTGATAAAATCCAGCACCCCTTCTTGATAAAAACCCTAAAATGTCTAGGCATACAGGGAGCATAATTCAAAGTAGTAAAAGCCATCTACGAGAAACCCACAACCAGCATACTCCCAAATGGACAAAAATTGGAACCATTTCCCCTGAAAACTGGAACAAGACAAGGATGCCCACTCTCACCCCTTTTGTTTAATATAGTATTGGAAGTCCTGGCTAGAGTAATCAGAGAAGAGAAGGCAATCAGGGGTATCCAAATAGGAAAAGAGGAAGTCAAATTATCTCCCTTTGCAGATGATATGATCATGTACCCTGAAAACCCATGAGAATCTGTCAAAAACCTCTTTACACTGATAAAGGCCTTCAGCAAAGTCTCAGGATATAAAATAAATGTGCAAAAGACAATTTCATTTCTTTACACCAATAATAAACTAACAGAAACCCAAAAGAAGCACAATTCCATTCACAATAACCACAAAAAAAAGAAATACCTTGGCATCTTCCTAACCAGAAACGTGAAAGACCTTTACAATGAAAATTACAAAACACTGCTCAAAGAAATCAAAGATGACACAAACAAATGGAAAAATATCCCATGCTCATGGATTGGAAGAATCAGCATTGTGAAGATGTCCATCTTACCTAAGGTAATCTACAGATTCAATGCAATACCCATCAAATTACCAGCAACATTCTTCTCAGGCCTAGAAAAAACAACACAGGAATTCATATAGAAACACAAATGATCAATAGCCAGAACAATCCTCAGCAAAAAATAACAAAGCAGGAGGTATCACATTACCAAACGTCAAACTTTACTGTAAAGCTTCAATAATGAAAACAGCTTGGTGTTAGTACAGGAACAGGCATATAGACCAAAGGAATAGAAATGAAATTCCAGAAGCAAAACCTCAATTTCTCAACCAACTCATCTTTGACAAAACCTCCATAACCTACCACTGGGGAGAGGAGAACCTATTAGTAAATGGTGCTGGGAAAACTGGCTGACCACATGCAGAAGATTGAAACAGGACCCCTCTCTATCCCCATACACAAAAATTAACACCAAATGGATCAGAGACCTAAATGTAAAACCTCAAACCATACGAACCTTAGAAAATGAAGGACATATCCTCATGGAATTCGGAACTGGCATCCAATTCCTGAACAAAACTCGAAACCCACAGGCCATAAGGGATAAGATAGACAAGTGGGATCTCTTTAAACTGACAAGCTTCTGCAAAGCCAAAGAAACCATCAAGAGAGCAGAAAGACAGACTACAGACTGGGAAAAAGTATTTGCCAACTCCAGGTCTGACAAAGGCTTAACGACTTAGATCTACAAGGAACTCAAACATGTTGAAAAGAAAAAAACAAACAACCCCATTATCAAATGGGCAAAAGATATGAACAGACACTTCTCAAAGGAAGACATCCGAGCAGCCAACAGACACATGAAGAAATGCTCAACCTCACTAATCATCAGGGAGATGCAAATCAAAACCACACTGAGATACCACCTAACTCCAGTCACAATGGCAATTATCAATAACTCAAAAAATAATAGCTGTTGGAGAGGGTGTGGCGAAAAGGGAATACTCCTACGCTGTTAGTGGGAGTGTAAACTAGTGCAACCTCTGTGGAAAGCAGTGTGGCGATTCCTAAAAGCTCTAAACATCAACCTCCCATATGACCCTGCAATCCCTCTACTGGGAATATACCCTGAAGAACTCAAATCACTCTATAAAAAAGATACCTGCACACGAATGTTTATCGCAGCATTGTTCACAATAGCAAGAACCTGGAACAATCACGTTGTCCATCAAAAGAGGACTGGATTAAAAAAACGTGGTACATATACATGATGGAATACTATGCAGCCATAAAAAAGAACAAAATCATGAATTTCGCAGCAACCTGGATGGAACTAGAGTCTATAATACTGAGTGATCTTTCACAGAAACAAAGATCTGAGTATCACATATTCTCACTCATATAGTGGAGCTTGATCATCCAACGCACTACCATAAGAAAATGGCTGACAGTGGTGGGAAACCATGGGGGGGGCGATGGGACTAATGGTAGTAAACATCTGTCTGGGGATGGGGAGACACCTGTTATCAACAAGGGGGCCTAAATGAAGCATATTAGTATACCTAACCCTTAACTGTACCCCATAATATCAAAATAAAAATATTGATAATAATAAAATATAGTGTACTGAATTTTAAAAATGTGGTAAATATATACATGATGTAATATTATTCAGTCATAAAGGACACAATTATGAACTTTGTAACACTTTGAATGGATTTAGAGGCTACAATACTCAGTGATCTATCACAGAATCAAGGAAAGAGTACCACATATTCTCACTCATAAATGGACCCTGATCATTTATCATAATATCATAATAAAGGAATTGGTAGTAGTGAGAAGCTGCCAGCACAGAGGCACACATAACATCAATTAGGTACCTGATCCCAAACTAGGCAAAGTGGGGACCAAAAGGTGGTCCAAACTTTACCTGCACAATGACCACTTACTTACATAATTCTGAATTGTAGCCCACAATTTTAAAATTAAAAAAAGAAAACTGCTTCAATAGGTCCATAGGTGAGGGGGGCAAGATGGCATCAGATCCAGTCAGAGGTGAGAGTCTCTGCATGGGTTAGTACACAATAAAACCAACCTGTGTCTTTTTGTGTGTGCAAGTGGGTGAATGATGTCCAACTGAGGAGAGACGGGATCAAGCATCTGGGGTCCCCTGCAGAAACTGCATCAATTTGCCACTGTTCTGAATTCAGCACCCACAATAGGCAGAAAGATCTACCATCCCTGGGGCATCTCTCAGGAAGAAGCAGAAGAGATCAGCTGTCACCTGGCTCACACCACTACCTGTGGCAACAGGCCAGGCATGGGCAGCAGGGACTGTGGAGAAAGCACAGGGAGGAAATCTGGAACTGAACTCTACTGGAAGAAGAAACCACTTACTGCCGCCATTTTCTCTGTCCCAGGACTGGGCAGTGAGCTGCTTTATCTTGCCCAACTCTGAGCATCCTTTATTCTGAGCAGCCTGAGTATTAAGACCAAGAGGTGATCAATCATTGTTTTCCCTGAAAGGATACACCATGTGCACAATACCAGAGAGACAGATGACCCGCTCCCACACCAGACCAAACACAGATACATGCAACATAGTGGGAGACCCAGCAGCAGACAATTTGGGAGCTTTTCCAGCAAAAATCTGCTGAAGCAAGCTGAACTCGGACACTGAGGACAGCAGGGGAACTTAGAGGGGGAGCCTGAGGCAGACTCCCAAGGAAGAAGTGGGGAGACCCCACCCTGAGCTTGGACAGGGCTCCAAAGCCTTGCCACCAGGTCCTGAGATCTGGGGACTGGTAACTGTTGAGAAGGGTGCAATAGCTCCTGGCAGAGAAACTGAGCAGATTCTCTAATGCCTGGACAGAGAAGTACTCCAGGGCAGCCTCTGTGGAACAACAGAACTGCATCTTGAGACGAGCTGATCTCTGCCTTGTGTTGGGACTGCTCTTTGTGATCTCAGGGAACATTGCTTCCAGTGCACAAGCCCTGGCAGGTAACTGCAGATGCAGAACCCCAGATAATCCACTCTCCATCGTTAGACAGCTGCTGTGCGATAGACACAGTGGTAGTACTGGTTTGTTTGCTTAACTTGTTTAACTTGTTTGGTTGTTTTGTTTGTTGGTTTGTTTTCCCTTTTCTTTCTTTCTTCTATTTGTCTGTCCTTGTTATTTCTCTTTGTGTGTGTGTGTGTTTATTTTTCTTTTTCTTTCTCCTCCTTTCCATTTCTTCTCTCCTTCCCCTCTCTCTTTTGCCTCTTATGCCCTTTCTGGACTCAGAGGCTATGCAAGCATACCCACTGTAAGGTCATATTGTGCAGAGATGGAGAACAAGACCCAGCTGGCCCATTCACCAGGTAGCAAACATTGTGACATGTTAATAGGTTATGAATTCTTGTTGTCCCCCACAGCCCCTAGTAAGTGCTCAAAATTGTAAAGAGACAGCATAATGCCTCACCCCCAGCCCATTTCATAAATGAACAAACCTGCAATCCCATCTCAAGAAAGGACAAAAGGTAGAGAAAATGGCAGAAGTGACTGCTTCCCCATTTATTACTGAGCAATGGAATTAAACAGAAAGATAGAACAGTTACAAATGAGGAAAACCCAATGAAGAACTGTTGGTAATCAAAGCCCTGGCAGAGTCAGTGCTAGAAAGAACAGCTATTGGTGCATAAACAGTAGCTGTCTCCAAGAATGACAGTACCCAGTAAGTACTTATTGAGATCAGAGATTGTTGCATAAAATGAATAAAAATCAAGAAATGAAAGGGCCTAAACTAAGTGAATTTGCAAAAGAGTTGGACAAACTCAAGAAAGTGTACCTAGAAATAACAGAAATAAAGAACTCCATTCAAGAAATAAATGACAAACTGACAAGCATGGGAAACTCAAATGACCAAGTAGAAGAAAAAAATCTCAGAGCTGAAGGACCAAAATACAGAATAAACCCAGTCAATTAAAAATATAGGGGAAAAAAAAAGTTAAGAAGAAGAACCTCTCCAAGAGTTGTCAATTTTATCAAAAAAACAAACCTAGGTCTTACTGGAATACCTAAAATAGAAAGAGAACCCAAAAATATCCTGGAACAAATATTCCATGAGGTCATTCAAGAAAACTTCCCTCATCTGACCAGAAAGACATTTATATAAGCACAAGAGATGCAAAGAACCCCTGAAAGACATCCTATGGGAAGACCAACCCCTAGACACATAGTAATTCAGTAATTCACATAGTAGGTATAATAGAAAAAAATCCCAAAGGTAGCGAGGAAAAAAGATCAGAATATCTACTGAAGGAGGCAAATCAGAATTGCTGCAGTCTTATCTGGAGAAACACTAGTCCAGAAGACCTACTATCTCTTCTCAGTTGGCCAGAAGGAATTGGACCCCAATCTTTAATATTCTTAGAGATAAGCAACTTCAACCAAGAATTTCCTACCCAGCCAGGCTAAACTTCATTAGTGAAGGAGAATTAAAATCCTTCCCAAACATCTAATCTGTAAGAGAATATGGTGCTTTGAGACCAGCTCTACATGAGATGCTTAAAAAGATGCTAGGCACAGAAAAAAAAAAAGAAACAAAAGAAAAGCTATATACTTTACAAGATCACAAGTAAACAAAAAAGCAGCAGAACACACATCAAACCCATAAAAATGAACACACACACATATATAAACAGAAAAGTTAAATGAAAACAAAATAGCTTTATAAGATAATTATGGCAGGGACAAATTCACATTTCAATAATCAACCTAAATGTGAATGGACTAAAAGACATAGAAAGGAAAACTGGATAAAAGAAATGACCCAGTAATCTGCTATCTCCAGAAAACACATCTCACCACAAGGGACACCCACAGGCTCAAAGATAGAGGAGGAAAAATGAATTTCCAGGTGAATGAATCACAGAAGAAGGCAGGAGTCATGATCTTAATATCAGACAAAACAATCTCTAATCTATAAAAAATTTTAAAATATAAGGAAAGATACTACATAATGATAAACGGTACAATCCATCAACAAGAAATATCTATCCTAAACATATATGTACCCAACACAGAGGCACTTGCTTTTATAAAACAGCTACTATGTAAATTTTAAAAAGATATTGACTCTAACACTATCATAACTGGAGACTTGAATACACCTAAGAACTGTATGTAGATGATTGAGACAAATAATCAACAAAGAGATCTGTAACCTCAACTTGACACTTAACCAAATGGACTTAGTAGATACCTACAGAACACTCCACCCAACAATCATAGAATATACATTCTACTCACCATCACATGGAACGTACGCCAAGATCAATCACATCCTCAGCCATAAATCAAGCATAAACAAATTTTACAAGATTGAAATACTGCCATGCACCTTCTCAGACAACAGTGCAATAAAAATAAATATCACCACCAACAGAATTCCCCCCAAATCCACAAAGACATGAACACTAAACAGCATGATACTGAACAACTCCTGGGTCAACACAGAAATCAAGTTTAAAATTCCTGGAAACAAATGAAAACAAAGAAACAGCTTACCAAAACCTCTTGGATGCCATGAAAACAATACTGAGAGGGGAATTTATATCTCCATGGATATACACCAAGAAAATAGAAAGATAACAAGTTGACAGCCTAACAAATCACCTAAGGGAGCTGGAAAGGGAAGATCACCAAACCCTAACTTCAGCAGAAGAATCCATATAATCAAAGTAAAAGCCCAAATAAGAGACATAGAAGACAAAAATACCATGGAAAAAAGTCAACAATATAAGAAGTTAGTTCTTTGAAAGGATAAACAATATTGATGCACTCTTGCCAGAATGATCAAGAAAAAAAGGAGCAAAACCCCAAATAAATGCAATCAGAAATGCAAAAGATCCAGTCACAACTGAACCCAAAGAAATACAAATGATTATCAGAGATTACTATACACATCTGTATGGAAACAAACTCGATAACCTAAATGAAATGGAGGACTTTCTAAAAGCACACGACCTCCCAATGTTGAAACAAAAAGAAATGGAGATCCCAAACAAACCAATAACAATCCTGGAAATTGACTCTGTCATAAGAAAACTACGGATTTAAAAAAAGTCCTGGACTAAACAGATTTCCAGTGGAATTCTGCAAAACATACAAAGAGGAGCTAATTCCAATTCTATTGAAAGTATTCCAGGTAACTGAGAAAGACAGAACCCTCCCCAAATCATTTTATGAAACGAAGATCACGCTGATACCCAAACCAGATAATGATCCAACTAAGAAAGAGAACTCCAAGCCAATATCCCTGATGAATAAAGATGCAAAAATATTCAAAAAGATTCTAGCAAATCAAATCCAACAACCCATCTTAAAAATCATCCACCATGACCAAGTAGGTTTCATCCCTGGAATGTAGGGCTAGTTCAACAGTATTCTAGCCAATCAGATCTGAAAACACAATTAAAAAATAATCTGCCATGACTTAGTAAACTTCATTCCTTGGGCTGCAGGGCTGGTTAAACATCCATAAGACCATAAATGTAATTAAATACATCAACAGATGTAAAAACAAGAACCACAGGTTTTTATCATTAGATGCAGAAAGAGTTTTTGGTAAAATCCAGCATCTCCTCTTCATAAAAACCCTTGAAAACCTAGGCATAGAGGGAACATACCTCAAAATAATGAGAGTCATCTATGATAAACCCACGGCCAACATATTGCTAAATGGACAGAAATTGGAAACATTTCCCTTGAAAACTGGAACAAGACAAGGCTGCCCACTCTCATCCCTTCTGTTCTACATAGAGTTGGAAGTCTTAGTTAGAGCAATCAGATAAGAGAAGGAAATCAGAGGTATCCAGATAGAAAAAGAGGAAGTCAAGTTATCCCTCTTTGCTGATGATTTGATCCTATACTGCGAAAATCCAAGAGAATCTGTCAAAAACCTGCTTGCATTGATAAAGGACTTTGGCAAGTTCTCAGGGTACAAAATAAATGTAGAAAAGACAGTTGCATTCTTATTCACCAACAACAAACAGACAGAGACCCAAATTAAAAGCACAACCCCATTCACAATAGTCACCAAAAAAAGTGAAATACTTTGGCATCTTCCTAACCAGAGAAATGAAATCCTGTACAATAAGAACTACAAAACACTGCTCAAAGAAATCAAAGATAACACAAACAAATGGAAAAATATTCCATGTTCATGAACTGAAAAATCAACATTGTTAAGATGTCCATCTTACCAAAGGCAATGTACATATTCAATGCTATACCCATTAAATTACCAACATAATTCTCATACCTGGAAACAATACAGAGATTAAATTAATACAACAACAAATAGCCAAAGCAATTTTTAGCAAAAGAAACAAAGCAGGAGATATCACACTTCCAGACTTCACACATTATTATGAGGCTACAATTATCAAAACAACTTGGTATTGGTACAAGAACAGGCATATAGGCCAATGGAACAGGGTAGAGTTTACGGAAGCAAAATCTCAATTTCTCAACCAACTCATTTTGGACAAAGCCTCCAATAACTACCACTGTAGGAAGAGGAACCTATTCAGTAAATGGTGCTGGGAAAACTGACTGACCAAATGCAAAAGAATGAAACAGGACCCCTTCTTATCACCATACACAAAAATCAACTCTAAATGGATCAAAGACATAAAAGTAAAACCTCAAACTGTAAGAATCTTAGAAAACGCAGGAGACACTCTTATGGAAATTGGAATAGGCAACGAATTCCTGATCAAAATCCCCAAATTCCATGCCATAAGAGAAAAGATTGGTGAGTGGGTCCTCGTCAAACTGAGAAACTTCTGCAAAGCAAAAGAAACCATCAAGAGAGCAGGGAGACAGCTCACAGAATGGGAAAAATATTTGCCAACTATGCATCTGACAAAGGTCTAACATCCAGGATCTACAAGAAACTCAAACGTGCAGAATGGATAAAACAATGTGGTACCTATACATGATGGAATGCTATGCAGTCATAAAGAAGAAAAAAATTATGGACTTCGCAGCAACTTGGATGGATTTAGAATCTATCATACTCAGTGATCTATCACAGAAACAAAGAGCCTAGTGGACCCTGAATATTTATCATAATAAAATAAAAAGAAATTGGCAGTAGTGGGACACTGCTGGGGAGAGGAGGGGAACATATAACATCAACAAGCATACCTGATCTCAAATCAGGTGAAGTGGGGTCCAAAGGGAGGCCCAAACTTTACCCGCATGATGATCACTTTTATTCCTAATTCTGAATTGTACCCCAAATCTTTAAAATAAAATAACTAAAAAAAAAAAAAAGATCCATAGGTGATAACTACTGAAGGTTTTAATGTAGGGGGGTCCATGGTCAAATTTGTTGTTTAGATATATCACTCTGGCTATGCTCTTTATGACTGTTGACACAGATTGAATGTGTAAGGTATCTTATTGTTAATTTCTTATAGTTAGAAGTACACTCTTTTATATTTTATAAATATTAAACATGTCCAAACCACAGCAAGATTTGAAGTGAACAGGTCATTTTTTCAATAAGAAACAATGTGACTTTTAAGTATAAAGATAAAGTAACATACACTTGACCACTCAAATACCCATACCAGAATGGGAACTCAAATATATTTAACTCCAAAATTTATATGTTTTCTCCGTACACTGTACAGTTGCATCTTGCAACTCTTCATGACAGGACATAAACAATATTTCTGTCTGTCATTTCGCCTGGTTATTTGAGAAATAATTATTTTAATAAAAAGAGCTTCAAAAAGTTGTTCCTTTTTTTCCCCCCTCAACATTTGCATTCAGGGTGCCATAGAGGCCAAAGGAGCAGCTTACTTCCTGGCAAGCACATGATCCATCACTGGGGAAAAAAAAAATACTTTAATGATAACATTTTTCCAGAGTTTGAACCACTATGAGAAAAGAAGGTAAAACTGAATCCACGTTCTCCCCCAACACACACATACATGGAGAGGCATAATGCACACATAGCTATAAAGAGGTAATTGTGTTAGTTTCCTATTGTTACTTCTACAGCAGATTACCACAAATTTAGCAGCTGTAAATAACAGAAACTGGCCACTGCCTTGTTAAGTTACGGTGTGGCCATATGCTCTTTGAGCCATGGCCAGGTCATATTTCCTGGCTTTGGACCCCTTCCCTACCTTGGGGAGGCGAATCTCTCCCCCTGCCTCCTCCTCTCTCTCTCTCTCTAATTTACTTTTAAATAAACTATATTTTCTAATCTAAAAAAAACCCAGAAACTAATAATCTTACAGCCCTGAAGGTCATAAATACAATACAAGTCTTACTATGCTATCATTAGGTATTGGAGTGTTCTGGTCCTTCCGGAGTCTCCAGGAGAGCATCCACCTCCTTCCTCCTTGCCTTTCCTAGATTTAACAGCATGCCAGCATTCCTCGATTCATGGTGCCCTACCACTCCATATTCTACTTCCATCATCCCATTTTCTTCCCATATTCTGGCTCTTCTGTCTCCCTCGTTCCCTTATAAAAACTCTGAAATTACATTCAAGGTTAGCTTATTAGTACTCGTAAGTATATCTACAAACGTAATTCTCCCTTAACATGCAAAAAATATAGTTCAGGTATCAGAAATAGACATTTGGGGACAATTATTATGCCCACCACTTCCCACGCTCAACTTAAAAACACATAAGAGCAGACAATTGTTCTAACTTTACTTGATTGACCCACACCTCCCGCTCACCCCTGCCCTGCACACTATTCTAAGTAGTTTTTGGTTTTTTGTCTTTAGTTTTCAACACTTTACAGATGTCATTCCAAATCATGTTGCAATTCATTTTCTTATGTCCATTTTTGACCTAGTACTAACTGAAATACAGACTTGAATGGCAAGAAATTGATTGTCCTAAATTCTGCAGAGGATGAGTTATTGCTAATTGGTTCTTTGGACAGACTGAATGAAGTGAGCTTCTTTCAGTTTTCTTTCTTGTTGTTGTTGTTGTTTTTTGCTTTTTTTTTTTTTTTTGAGTTGGAGTCTCACTCTGTCACCCAGACTGGAGTGCAGTGGCCGCTCCCAGCCACCACAGCCTCGACCTGCTGGGCTCCGGCGATCCTTCGGCCTCAGCCTTCCAAGTAGCCGGAACTACAGGCATGCACTACCACGCCCGGCTGATTTTTCGATTTATTGTATAGATGAGGTTTCCCTGCCCAGGCAGGTGTCGAACCCGTGGGCTCAGGCAATCCACTCACCTGAACCTCCCAAAGGCACAGGATTACAGGCTGAGCCACCCAGCCCGGCTCATTTTTCAATTGAAGGGGATGAATTTCATGTCAGTAGAGTAAAGATTCTTGGGGTATTTTCCATCATTTGGTGCATTGTATCGTTATTTGATCAGTGAGTTTTTCAAACTAGGCAGGCATATCAATAGGAAATAAGATAGTCAAGAAGATGACCCTGATGCATTTTACCTTGAATTGACATGTCTGATCCCCTTGGAAGAGTTTATGATGTTATCTAATTAAGGGTCTGATTATTTTTCAACAAATCTAAAATATGGCAACAAACTTCTGTTTCTGCCTTCACAGGCACTCATATTCTACTAATACTCTGTCCGCTCATATTCCTCACAACATGCCCTCATGTTTATTGTTCTATTTTTATTGCATTTAAACATTATTTAAAACACTCTAGCCGGGCCGGTGGCTCAGTCTGTAATCCTGTACCTTTGGGAGGCTGAGGTGAGTGGATTGCCTGAGCCCGCGGGTTCGAGACCCGCCTGGGCACCGAGACCTCATCTCTACAATAAATCAAAAAATCAGCCGGGCGTGGTAGCGCATGCCTGTAATTCCGGCTACTTGGAAGGCTGAGGCGGAAGGATTGCCGGAGCCCAGCAGGTGGAGGCTTTGGTGGTCGGGAGTGGCCACTGCACTCCTGTCTGGGTGACAGAGTGACACTCCAACTCAAAAAAATCCCCCCAAAAACAAAAAACAACAACAAAAAACAACAACAGCACTCTAACAGTTTAAATGTCTACTTAATAGTATACTAAGTGGATAGCTGCATCGTATCATTCCTAAATATCCAACACTTTGTGAAGGAATGGGTGTCTATGTTATTTCTCATGTGTCAATGACTATATGTAATTATGTTATCAGCACTTTAGAGTTGGGTTTTCAATTTCAGTGTTATTGATAGTTATTTGCTGTTGGGGGCTCCCATGTACATTGTAGGATGTTTAGCAACACCTCTGGCCTCTATCCACGAGATGCCAGCAGCACCCTTACAGTTACAACAATGAAAACATTTCCAGATATTGTCAAATATCTCTGGGGACAAAATTGCCTTTGGTTGAGTCTTACAGCCTTGGACTATATTTTCCCTTTAGTTGTATTATTTCTTTGTGAAAGATTTAAAGGATCAGAATTTATGGGTCAAATAAAAGTCTTTGTGTGGTTCTTGATGTATTGCCAAATAACTTTCCCAAAGGGTGTACCCGCTTTCTCTGCTCAACAGCAAAATCTGAGTGACCCAATTCTGCATTAACTGCAGGAATCTCAATTAATATCACTTAGTTTTTGTTAATTTGCTAATATAAACTATGACTTTTAATTATTATATTTTAGTTTTCTTCTCTGGAATACTGCTAAGAATAAAGTGCTGTGTGTGTTTGTTTATTATTTGCATTTTTGTGTGAAATGTCCTTTTAAACCCTTTACTTATTTATGTTACAGAGTTTCTGGGAGTAACAAAAGAGTTAAAAATGTAGCAGGTGAGTGTTTTGCATAACTAGGGAAGTCTTTTTAAAATGAGGACTGATTTACTGATAAAAGACTCTGGTAAAATCTCAAGTTACAAAATCTACTTGCCAAAGACAGTGACATTTCTATACAACAGTAACAACCAAACCAAGAACCAAATAAAAAACACAATCCCATTCACAATAGCTACAAAAAAAAATATGAAACACCCTGGCATCCACCTAACCAGGGAAGTTAAAGACCTTTGCAAGGAGAACTACAGAATTCTTCTCAAAGAAATCAAGAATGACATAAACAAATGAAAAAATTTCTCAAACTCATGGATTGGAAGAATCAATATTGTCAAGTTATCCATCCTACCCAAGGCAATCTACAGATTCAATGCAATACTGATCAAATCATCAACATCATTTTTCACAGACCTAGAAATGACAATACAGAAATTCATATGGAAAAAAAAAATAGGAATAACCTTAACAATCCTCAACAAAAGGAACAAAGCAGGAAGTATGACGCTTCCAGACCTTAAATGTTTATACAAGCTTACAGTAAGAAAAAATGCCTGATATTGATACAGAAATAGGCACATAGACCAACGGAACAAGACAGAGATTCTAGAAGAAAAAAAATGGATTTTCAACTAATTCATATTCAACAAAGCCACCAATAACAACCACTGGGGAAAGGAGACCATATTTAGTAAATGGTGCTGGGAAAACTGGCCTATCACATTGGGACGAATGAAACTGGTTCTCTACCTATCACCATATACAAAAATCAACTCAAAATGGACCAAGGGATTAAACATAAAAACGTAAACTGTAAGAATCCTACAAGAAAATGTAGGAAACTCCCTTATGGATATTGGAATAGGCAGTAAATTCATGACCAAGATCCCAAAAGTGAATGCTGCAAAAGCTAAGATAGATGAGGTGGGACCTCATCAAAGTAAAAAGATTTTGCACAGCAAAAGAAACCATCAAGAGATTAAAGAGACAACCCGCAGAATGCGAAAAAAAATTGCAAATTATACATCTGACCGAGGCCTAACATCTAGGAGCTACAAGAATCTCAACCGAAGTGAAAAGAAAAAAAAAATTAAAATGTGGGCAAGGGACACAAACAGACACTTCTTAAAATAGAACTTACAAGCAACCAACAGACACATGAAAACATACTCAACCTCACTAATCATCAGAGAAATGCAAATCAAAACTTCAATGAGATACCACCTAATTCCAATAAGGGTGGATATTATTAATAAGTCAAAAAATAACAAGTTGTAGCTGCAGAGAAAAAGGAACATTTCTGTATTGTTAGTGGTAATGTAAGCTAGTTCAACTGCTACAGAAAACAGTGTGGCAATTTTTTTTTTTTGAGTTGGAGTCTCACTCTGTCGCCCAGACTGGAGTGCAGTGGCCGCTCCCAGCCACTGCAGCCTCGACCTGCTGGTCTCCGGCGATCCTTGAGCCTCAGTCTCCCAATAGCTGGAACTACAGGTGCGCGCCACCACACCTGGCTAATTTTTTGATTTATTGTAGAGATGAGGTCTCACCAAGTTGCCCAGGTGGGTCTCGAACCCATGGGCTCAGGCAATTCACTCACCTCAGCTTCCCAAGGTGAGGGATTACAGGCTGAGCCTCTAAGCCCGGCTGTGGCAATTCTTAAAATAACTAAAAATACATCTTTCACATGATCCAGCAATCCCTCTCGTGGAAATATACCTAGAGAAACACAAATCATTGTATAAAAAAGACACCTGTGCATGTCACACTATTCATAATATCAAAAAAAAAAAAAAAAGGAACCAACCCTGCTGCTCATCAAAAGTGGGCTGGATAAAGAAAATGTGCATATAAACAGTGGAGTATTATGCAGCCATAAAGAAGAACAAAATCATGGCCTTCACAGCAAATCGGATGCAGTTGGAGACAACCATCATACTAAGTGAAATATCACAGAAACAAATAACAATACCTCATGTTCTCACTCATAAATGGGACCTGAACACTAGTCACAGAACAAAAAAAGGATCAGAAATTGCAGGGTACTGCTAGGGGAGGGAAGAAGGAAGGAGGGTGGGTGCATGTGACAACACAGAGGCTACCTGGTCCATTACCAGGGAAATTGAAGGACAATTAGAAGCCCAAACTTCACCTTCATGCAGTCTACTTATGTAGTAAATCCTCACTTGTATACCACAACTCTAGACTAAATAAATAATTTTTTTTTTTTTTAAGTTGGAGTCTTACTCTGTCGCCCAGACTGGAGTGCAGAGGCCGCTCCCGGCCACCGCAGCCTCGACCTGCTGGGCTCCAGCGATCCTTCCGCCTCAGCCTTCCGAATAGCTGGAACTACAGGCGTGCACTACCACGCCCGGCTAATTTTTTGGTGTATTGTAGAGATGAGGTTTTGCCTGCCCAGGCGGGTCTCGAACCCGCGGGCTCAGGCAATCCACTCACCTCCGCCTCCCAAAGGCACGGGATTACAGGCTGAGCCACCGAGCCCGGCTAATAATTTTTTAAATGAGTGTTGACCTATAAATTTATAAACAAATGTTTATGGACTAAATTTTTCAAGGTTTTACTTAAATTTAGAGTAAGACAACATTCTGTATATCAGTAAGTTTGTGTTATAAATTTCCAGTCATTGATGGTCTTCATTTTGGGTTTGCATGGTTTAAGTTTTCAGAAATTGCATCTCAAACATGCATCATAATAGCTGACTGATAATGCTACACCTTTAAAAAAATGTTGTTGCTTCAGAACTTCAAAAAGTTCTGAAGCTTGTGTATTCATTCTTTGACCTTGTAAGTCACTAAATTGTAAACTTGTTTAAAAATGCCTCTTAATATTGTAATTTTGAAAACAATATATCTGTCCCTTGTATTTATGGTCATCACTAATATTTTTTAAATAAAGAATGTACTACCTTGTTTTACTTTTTAAAAATGTCTCTCTTCTCTACCCTTGCTGCCTCACATCACTACCAGCTAATTTTTCCTCCTGCTTTCTAGAACAAAACAAATACTATCAATCTAGTCTCTTCTGCTTACTAGACCTGGCCAAGAAAGACTGAAGTATTCAATCTATGCAGATCTGGGATTAGAAATAAAGAGGGGAGCTGAATATATCTTCTCTGGGTCTCAGTTTCCTCTTCTATACTTGAAAGATGCTGAAATGAGATGCCAGGCTCCATCATAGACTCAATGAAGTCAGTGAAGATACCACAAACCTTGGTATTCTCATTTTTATAGACTGTTATTGTTGGAGAACTAGAAAGTTACTGTGAAAAAACCAAAACTTTATCAATAACACAAATGCCAAGTGTCTTCATGAGATAAAACTCGAGAACTTGAATGATTCCAAAATTCATTATCTAACTAGATAGCCACCACGAGAAAAAGTGGTTATAAGGTTCTATGCAAAGGAAATTTTATAGTCAACAATTATCATAATACTATACAGAATGGTTACAATACCCAAGTATTTCCACAATTTACTTTATATTTACTTTTTTCATAGCCAAGAGTTGTGATGCTGTATCATACCAAATTTTGTGATCTTTTAGGTAAATTTCAGTCCCTGAAGGCTGATTTAACTTAAATAATGGATGCTTCTTTAACACAACCCCAGATTGCAGCTAAGTAGATTTTCAAACTACAGTATTTTATTTTTAGAAGAAAAAAATCACAATGTAATAACTAAGCAATCTTTTGAATCTTCTGCCGTGATGTTATTTCTGCCCTGAAATGATAACTTGTCTTCATTTTTCCAAGTTTATTGCTCCAAAAGGATACCAAAAAAGCACAAATTGCTATCTGCAACAAATGTACTAGTAGATTTAATATCTCCACTAAGGCAGCATCAACACTAGTTTTTGGGTTGTTACTCTAAGGAAAAGCATCCTTATGTTTTGCTTGCTTTTTGTTTTTCTAAAGCTGAGTCAAGCAGTTGAATTCGATAACCTGTAGTCTTTTAATAACAAACAAATAAGAAGCTGATACCCAGGATCAATGACCCACATGCCTGGCCATTAACAACCTATGTGATGCTCTTGGCTATGGCTTGCACCATACTAGTGCACAGCAGAACAGAAAGTAATTACAGGACACAGATATTTATGCAAGTAAACATGTGTATGGGAGGTAAAGGGTCATATTACCCAAGGAAATCTCTGCCAATGTGTCATGTTAAGAGAACGGGAAAGGGAAGATTGTTTTCTGGGTTGCTCTGAATGCTAGTCTGGAGATATTCAGAAGCATACTCTCAAAGCCTCTTGATGCTATGTGACACCAGGTTTTGGTAAAGACTAGCAGTTTTCCTTTGTCTTTTAGAAGTTGGAAACATGTAAAAGGAGTAAGAGATCTTTGATGCATTCCAGAAGACCTCTAATGCAGGAATGGTTAGGCAACTTAAAAATGCTAAATATCAGGATTTTCTCTGTAATCAAACGTCAACTTTGTTGATTAGACATTGATACACCCTCACTTCTTATTTTCCTTGAGTTCCATATCATGGTTTATACCTAAAGAAACCTATGTCTTGAAAAGAATGTAATCATCATTTTTAAGCACCATTTGGCTCTAGGGACTGTGTGTTGCTCCCATATTTTTAAAAATCACTTTTCATAATGCTTGTACTATACTGGCTATATAGAAGTAACCCTAGGCAGTGCATTCTTTGGATTATTTCATTTTAGGCGTTTGCATTCTCAAACTAAACTGCATGTGGGATTTCATCTGTTTAGAAACATTCTGTATAAAATCGAATTGGAAAAAAAATTAAAATTAGACAAGCCAGGGGATCCCTAAACAAAGTTTACCAGAATACTTTTTTCCTATTCCATCTCTTAAAAGGAGTTCAGAAATTAGTAGAGAAACTCTGAGTCTATTGCTTTCTATAAAGTATGAAGACTTTTACTTCATATTACGGTTCCCAGTTGCAGCAATGCAGGTATTTCAGATAAAGTCAAGTCTTTAAGATTCAGTCTACCATCACACACCTGGGTAATAGTCTGAAAGAGAATGAGCTTTGAAATGAACAAACCTGGATTTAAGTCCTGATTCTGCTGCTTACTTGCCATAAGCTATCAAACCTTAGAATTTTGAGCATCAGTTTTATATGTAAAATGGAAATAATGTCCTATTATAATCTTCTAGAAACATCATGAGATTTAACTCAAGATAAAAATGTAAAAAGCAAAATTATTGCAAAAAGCAAAATGTAAAAAGCGTATAAGAAGTCAACTAATATTACTTGGATGCATAAATGGAAAAATGACTCTGGGAGGTAGCTGTTGCAATTCTTACTTTATAGATTTAAAAACAACAACAACAACAACAAAACAAGTTCAAAGATATAATTTGTTCAAGTTTACACAGTTGTTCAGGCCACTCACCAAATGTTGTACCCTTGACTGCACTTTTTTCATCAGTCCTATCCTCTCCCCAAATCTAGTCCAATAATAAGTTCAGTCTTAAATTTTCTTCTGAAATCCTGCTATCTGTTACCATCTCTGGACAACCACCTTAATCCAAGTCTCACATGTTATCTTCCACCTGATTAATTTCAACAGTCTCCCAACTGGTACCTCACTTTTAACTGTTGCCTACCCTACTATCTGTTCTCAACATAGCAGATAGTATAATCTTTCGAAACCAGAAATCAGAAAATGTCAATTCCCTGCTTAATACATGACAATGACTCCCACTGGACTTAGAATCAGACTTCTGTCCAGGTGCGGTTGCTCAAGCCTGTAATCCCAGCAGTTTGGGAGGCCGAGGCAAGAGGATTGCCTGAGCCTGCAGGCTCAAGACAAGTCTGGGCAACACAGTGAGACCTCGTCTCCACAATAAATAAAAAAATTAGCCAGACATGGTAGAGCTTTCCTGTAGTTCCAGCTACTTGGAAGACTGAGGTGAAAGGATTGCTGGAGCCCAGTAGGTCAATGCTGGCGTGACTATGAGCATACCACTGCACTCCAGCCTGGGCAACGGAATGAGACTCCATCCCCCCCAAAAAAGAATCAGACTCCTTAGCAGAGAGCCTTCTGTATTATCAGATTTCTGTCTATGCCTGTGATTTAGTCTCTTACCATTCTTCTCCCTCTTCACTGTTTCAACTACGTAGCTCCTCATACAGCCAAAACACTTTGCTGCCTCAGATATATGTATTAATTTGGAGGATACTAGCGCCATTTTGATACAGGATATCATACTGGATATCATGATACATGTATCTTAGTGGTGAAGTCTTGGCTTGTAGTGCAACCATCACCCAAATAGTGTGAGCTGTACCCATTAAGTAGTTTCTCAACCCTCATCCCTTCCCACCCTTCCATGTTTTCAGTATCTCTCATTTCAAACTCCATTTGTCAAGCGTACACATTCTTTAACTTTCATTTATTTGTGAGGGTATGTAATATTTAACTTTCTGTGTATGAGTTATTTGACTTAAGATAATGGCCTTCAGTTTAAACTATGCTGCTGTAAAACACATCCTTTCATTATTTTTTATTGTTGAGTAGTATTCCATGGTATGTGTGCACCATATTTTCTTTATCTAGCTATTCTAACTGGTGTAAAATAATATCTCATTATGGTTTTAATTTGCATTTCTCTGATGATTTTATACTTCCTATTCCTCTGCTTTGAAGCCTCGCCCACCAAAATTTCACAAGATTTCTACTCATCACAAGGTTTCTACTCATCTTCTCTGATCAAATGTTCTCTCTCCCAGAGGCCTTCTCAGACAACATCATATCCACACCCAGTCATTGACACCTCACAGTGCTTCATTTTCCTCCTTAGTCCTTACTACTATATAAAATCACTGAATTTCCTTCATCTTTTTTTTACTTAGCAATTTTCTGCCCCACTCTACACCCAAAGGGCATACTTTTAGATGTAAAAGAGACAAAACAAAACCAAAAGCCAAAACAAAAAAGTCTTTAGGTGAAAGGGAATCAACCACATTTATTTAATTTTTAAAACTTAATCAGCAAATTTGCTCAATCCCAGACAACTGAAGAGCTTCCTACTATTGGCACAATCTAAGGGCAGGCACTTTTACAAGAAATCAAAGTCTCAGGACACCATTTAGCAAAGAGGAAATCATTCAATCTTCTGCTCACTTGAGAATCAGAAATAAGAATAGCGTAGATAATTTCTTCCCATTTTTGTCACTAGTTACAAGCCCTCCTCCACCAAGTCTTTTGTCAAAAGTATTGATAAGAAGGAAAATTGACTAATTTGATCTTCATCTTTTCTCTCCACCCCTGAGCAGTGTGTATTGTAGGTACCAATGAACAATAAAGTGACTTAATGCACAATTACACAAGGCCAAAAAAAAGCGGAGCAGAATAGAGATTCTTCAAGTGGCTAGCTAACATACCTTGTATTTCTCATCCACTTTTTCAGCTAAGGATGCGAATATGTAAGGCTCCATTTACTTGCCCTTGAATATGTGCTGATACAGGGAGGTGACCAGCTGAGGGGGAGTTAGCAGGAAATGGAGAAGTGGCTCAGGGTCAGTCCAGCTACCACGACAACAAAGGATAGCAAACTTTCCAAGTTTAGCATCAACACACTTCACACTTAAGTAACTCAGAGTTTCACCAATACCTTAGAGAGGGAGGGCTAGACAATCATATCAGTCCCAAATTATGGTAAGGTCTGTGCATTATTGTCATTGCTGTATACATATAAACTGTTCAATGAACGCTATAATTTATTTGATAATTATTTATTTGCTCAACTAATTCTGAACTGTATGGATCTAACCAATGGCTGAAGCCATTCCCCAGAATGGTTGTATGACATTGGCAGAATATTCACTAAGTAGAATCTTTTAAGCTAGGCCACTCTTTACCTCCTACTACATGCCTTATTATAATTAATGTTCTACCCAGCA
Organism: Carlito syrichta; assembly: GCF_000164805.1. Lineage (NCBI taxonomy): Eukaryota > Metazoa > Chordata > Mammalia > Primates > Tarsiidae > Carlito > Carlito syrichta. The sequence goes on along the minus strand of NW_007233307.1, from coordinate 132,345 downwards.
CTCATAGGAGCTGGGAGGAGCTGCCTCTATCCTAAGATTCTGGAATTGGAGCTCTCACATCATCCAAAGGATTTTGAGATGCTGTTTGGCACACATAAACATGCTGGAAAAATGTCAAAGAGCATTTTCTCACCAATAAGGGTGCCCTCTCAGATACATAGAGAAAAATGGCATGGACTTTTTAATTTATGGATCTCATACAGCTTGCGGCCACCTGAGCAATTTTGAAAAATGAAATAAAAAATTGGTGAACATCTAATCCATTTGGAGCTCTGAGTCACGTACAATGAACAAAGAAACTAATAGTAGGTCAGACTCTGTGCTGTGTTGGCAAGACAGCCTCAGCGTCCCAGATTTTACTCCCAATGTGAGCTTTACACTGTTCGGCAGCCACTGCAATGCACCTCTTTTTGCATTTCTATTTAAACAAGTGTTTGGATAAATGCTCTGATGTCACTGCTCAAAATAAAGACTGCCGCAAGACCCAACTGCAAGGATTTGTTTAGCATTCTGTGCACATACTCTTGCAAAGTCAGCACATTTCCAAAGTTATTTCAAAGCACAAACCTTCATTGCAGAGAACAGTTAGGTCCCCCACACAAATTGGTTGTCTTTGAAGCACGTCTTCTTGGTTGCTAATCTGTCATGTTACAGAGTTAGAGCACTATGTCTTTACTTCCCATGCCAGTCTGCTCATCTGCTCCAAGGATGTCTGTTTTGCTAGCAATCAGTGCTTTTGTCCATTGAGAAAATATCCTAACCCTCTCCCAATGAAGCCATGGCTCTTTGAGGGTAGAAATTAGTTTTTTTGTTAATCTATACTTAATCACACACTACAATGTGCAGTCATAAAAATAGCTATTTTGGGAGAGCTCCTAGCTTATGATAGAAGCCAGAGCTATGTACATAACTTGTGAGACCCAGTGTAAATTGAAAATACAGGACCTAGACTTATTCAAAATTACTATAAATTTTAAGATAGTTACAGCAAAGCATTAAATCAAATGCTGGACCCTTCTAAATGCAGGACCCTGTGCAATTGTACAGATAATGTACCCATAAGCCAGTCTTGATAAAAGCTAATTTATTTATTTTCAACTGTTTATGAAGACATAACAGTATCCATATATATGTGGTATCTGTGATATTTTTATGCATGCTTACTATGTGTAATGACCAAATCAGGACAATTGGTACATCCATTGCCTCAAACATTTATCCTTTTTTTTTGTGTTAGAAACAGTCTAATTCCACTCTTGTAGTTATTTTGAAATATACAATAAGTTATTGTTAACTATAGTTGCCCTATTGTGCTACCAAGCACTAGATCATATTTCTTTTAAACTGCATTTTTGCATCCATTAATAAGCCCCTATTTATCCCCCCTCTCCACTATCCTTCCCAGCCTTTGGTAATCACCATTCTATCCTCTACCTCGATGAAATCAGTATTTTTAGATTCCGCATATGATTACCAATATATGATATTTGTCTTTCCGTGCCTGGCATATTTCACTTAACATAATGTCCTCCAGTTTCATCTATGTAGCTGTGAATGACATAATTTTCTTATTGTATGGCTGAACAATATTCTATTGTATATATATATAAACCATAATTATTTCTATTTTTGAGGATTGAAACCAAAGCTCAGTGAACTAACACATCATAAATTACACAGCTGGGAAGTGTTAGTACCAGGTGAGTCTGACTCAAAAACCTATTTTCTTTCCCCTACACTAAAAGGTGGCAAACTATGGCCCATAGGCTCAATTTGTCCCACAACCTAAAAATGGTTTTAAAGCTCTGAATTGTTTGAGAAAAACAAAAGAAGAATAATATTTCATGACACTTGAAAATTACATAAAATTCAAATTTCAATGTCAATAAATAATGTTTTATTGGAACACGGTCATGCCCATTCTTTACTTACTGCCTGTGACTGATTTTGCACTATAGCAGCAGATTTGAATACTTGTTACTGAGAAGATACTGAGTTGTTAAGGTGCGAAAAGCTTAAAATATTTATCCTTTACAGAAAGTTTCCCTACTATATAGGAAAATGTAGGCAGTGAGCACAGACTCACCTGAATGAAAAAATAAAATATATAGGTATATATAATTGATATTTTCTTATTTTTAGAGTACTCATTTCCTAGGGCCATCGTGATAAAGTACCACAAACTATGTGGCTTAAAACAACAGAGATGAATTGTCTCACAGCACTGGAGACTAGACCTTGGAGGGCAAGGTGTTGGCAGGATTGGTTCATCTGCGAGGGCTTCGAAAGATAATTTGTCCAATGTCTCTCCTCAGTTTCCAGTGGTTTGTCAGCAATCTTTGCTGCTTTTTTTGGCTTGTACAACATCATCCTATCTCCGTCTACATATTCAAATAATGTTTTCCCTGTTTGCCTATTAGTCTCTGTGTCCAGATTTTCCCTTCTTAGAGGAACACTGGTCATACAGTATTAAGGTCTTGCTTGATGACCTCATCTTATTATCTGTAAAGACACTATTTGCAAATAAGGTCACATTCATAGGTGAACTTAGGTAAAGTTCTAACTAGGGCTTTGGATTTCAATATATTTTGGGGGGCTGGAACACATTTCAACCCACAGCACTTAGTAAAATAAACTTAAAAAATTACGCAAGCAAAACTGTACAATTCATCATTCCCCAATTTTCACAACGCTGGCCAGACCACAAATCATGCAGGAAATATTCATCGCACTTTTTCAAATCAATGTCCTTAGCTTTTCAACTTTATCTAATTCCTCAGATCCTGGGAGTATCTTTGATGCCCAGAGGACTTTTCCTTCAAATTCCATTGTTTTCGTTTTACTGAAATCAATTCAAATTCAAATCAGGCAATGCACCTCACCCACATTTTGAACATTGGGAATGTACACTATGATGAGGTTTTTTTTTTGTTGTTGTTCATCTTGTCCACTTAACTGCTGAATTTATCCTGAATATCTGTATTGACATTTTTCTGTTAGATGTCATATACTTGGTAGTAGAGTGACATTTTATTGGACATCCAAGACTATCCAGCTATTCATTGCATCCCTTGAAGTTTTAAAAGTAACCTGCAATTCAAAAGTATTATGGTATGCCTTCAATCCCCGGCACAGTATTGCAGACTGCATCATTTCCAAAACTGTTGGATATTTATCTAACACTTTAACACTCAGAAATAACTTTCATCTTCAAAGCACTGCCTACTGATTTAATTAGTCTTACTAATTTTCTAAGAAGTAAGGGTGCTATCCTTTTTATGTTAAGAGAAAGTGAGGTAACAAGAGAAATCATTTATAAAGCATTGCAATTCCTCCTTAATGAGTTAAGACCTAATTATGGTGGCCTACGTTTTGAGAAATCAAGTAGGATTTTGGTCCCAGGGGCACAGAATTCCTACTTATTCTTATATGGATCCGTCACTCATAACATACCACTACCCAGCCGAGACTGGCTGCTTAATTAATATTTTGGGAATGAATGAAAGTATGAAAGTGGGAATCAAATCACATTTTAATATCCAGGATGCACCAAGCACTAACTAAAATCATGTCTTTATTCAGTTTTTATTTCTTTTTTATTTTCATCTTTATTGAGGTATAATTGACAAGTAAAAATTGTATATAGTTTGTGTATATATATATAATGTGTATGTGTGTACATATATAACTGTATGTCTTATCAACTTGGCTTTTGTTTTATTTTGTTTTGTTTTGCTCTACTGAGATGACAGTAGACCTATGCTTGAAATTCATAAAATGACTTCCCTATACTGCCCACCTCTTTTCTGCTGTTTCACTACCTCAATCTCTGGCACAACCATTTTACATAGCGATTTTGATCATTGTGTGTAGTCATGTTCCCTTTATACTTGCTTTGTCATTCCTTGTACATCCTCTGGCTACAGTTTAATCAGATCAGAGGTAGTAACAGGACCAATGGGTAAATTGTGATGTGGCCTGCCATACATTGAAAAAAGAAAGATCATCCAAACAGGAATAAGCAGAGATGATCTGCTCTTTGTCTTTAGGATTTTGAACTGAAAACAATACAGGGAATGAGGCCATTTACAAGAGCAAAATCAGAAAGATGATACAGAGAACCTCTGAAAAGTTTAGAGTTATAAGAGTTATGAGAAAGTAGAGTAAGTGGAAATATATAAGACCGAAGGTTTTTCCCCTCATTTACTTAATGTTTTTTATTTTAGCACCTCATTTCCTGTGTTGCATTCTAGCCATGTGCTTGTCATTAATTTAGCAATTTTGAAATTCAGGGAGTTTACCCTTCTACATCCTGGTCTCTTAGTTATTTGCCCTTCTCACTCTCAATGGTTTTGGCCTCCATTCCACCTTAGAAACTCATTTCACAATACCACCTTTAAAACTATAAGCTCTCTATCTGATCATCTCCAAGTACTGAACTAACATAAATGAAGTTTCCAGTGTGAATTATTACAATACTTAAGGCAAAATAGAATGGTTGCTCCAACTAGTGAGCTAGCAATAGAAATGGTTATAAAAGTGATAAATTTAATGTGTTTATGATCTTGGGTAACATAATTGATATATATTTTGGGGTTAGAGCCAGCAGGATTTCCTGATGCACTGTACGGGAAAGTTGGTAAACAGAGCAATTAAGGATGGTGACACACTTGTCCCGAGCAACTGGTGAATGGTAATATCATTCACTAAGGTGGAAGAAAGAGTTTGGGGAAAAATACTCAGAGTTCAGTTTTGGAAAAAAGGAAATGTCAAGTATGTAGTTACACATATGAGCATGAAATCCCCAAAATACATCAAATTTGGAAGGCAGTAGCAAACAGAGTGTAGTTAAATCTAGAAATCTTATTTGTGTTATATGCTTACGTGTTACCTTTTCTAAGAAAACAAAGTCCCTATTATACCTATTGCAAAGCACACAGGAATTAAGAAAGTACAGTAATTTTTTTTTTTGAATTGAAGTCTCACTCTGTTGCCCAGACTGGAGTGCAGTGGCTGCTCCCGGCCACTGTAGCCTTGACCTGCTGGGCTCCAGCGAGCCTTCCGCCTCAGCCTTCCAAATAGCTGGAACTACAGGCACGCTACCACGCTCGGCTAATTTTTGGATTTATTGTAGAGATGAGGTCTCGCCAAGTTGCCCAGGCGGGTCTCGAACCCGCGGGCTCAGGCAATCCACTCACCTCAGCCTCACAAAGGCTCGGGATTACAGGCTGAGCCTCCAAGCCCGGTTAGTACAGTAATTTTTTAAAAAGAAATCCGGTAAATGTAGTATTCTTAACCTGTTCTATATTACTTATACCTATTGTCTATATAGCTTTAATTTATAACTGTCAGTTTAACATTGGCATGTCTGGCAAAGAAAATTAAACTTTAAGAGTTTTATAAAAAAAGAGTTTTTTTTTTTTAAAGAAATCTGAAATCACCTAGATTGTGAGCGTAGTGAACAAAGAGAAAACAATATGCACTAATTCTGGATGTCTTGAACTTTAAGAGTTTGGGAAGAGAATGAGGAATAATATCCTTTCCTAGATATCGACGAACGTCTAATAAGTTAGGAGAGTATTAAGGTGTGAAGTCAAAGGTTATAAAAATAAAAACACAGGTACTGAAAGAAAAATAGTGTTTGTGTGAAAAAGAAAATCACTGTATGTTTTCTGGCTAGAAGGATATATAAGCAAACTCATCACTGAGTACGTTAATCAGTGTATATTAGTATGTTAATAAAATCACTATGATTGGATAGTTGAAATTGATTGGGGTCAACAGTACTTATAAAAACAATTAAAATCTATACACACACCAAATAATATCAACACCAATATACAATTGTCATTCCTATTTGATTTGATAAAGATAATACCTAGAAATCAGCTAAGAGCTGAAATAATATAATTAATATCTTCAGTTTTATTTAGCAATTCTTACTTTGAACATTTACCCAAAGGAAAATTATTTATGACTATATCTTTTAAGGAAAATATCACATTCTAATATACTGTGGCAGCCCCGCCTACTTAAATTTCCCTAGAAGTTACTCCCCATTAAGTTCAAATTAAGATGGAGTACTTTTCCTCTGTGACACACTAGAAACTTCATTATAATTATGTCTTTGTGTACCTTTCTCTCCCCACCATCATGTAAATTCCTCAAAAATAGAAATGCTTCTAGCAAATTTATCTCCATACCTACTGTCTTTAGCCCAGTGCCTGGACCAGTGTATTTATTTATCAAACAAACATGCATTGAACAACTACTGACTCCATTTTTCACAGGTTTTTCTTCATACATAGCTTAGAGGGGGAAAATGGCCAACTATTTCTCAAATGGAATGACTGACCAGGTCTTCTAGTTAAGAAGAAAGCACATTTGAAAGACAGTTGCATCATATAATGGAAAAAAGATCAGGAATCCTTGGCTTCTATTTCTCCATGTCTCTAAAAATTGTTATGACCCAGAGTAAATACTTCCATAAGTTGAAGAATTTAAACTAACATGCTATGATTGTTTTAGTAATCAACTTATCCAGCATGTTAATTGTGACTTCCAATACTTATGATTTTACTTCAGGAAAAAAAAAGAAAGATTTTTCTTCTGCACTAGCATTAAAATCTGAGAAAATCATTAAAGAGAAATTGGTATATCAATATATGCAGGACACATATCCAGGCACTGTATTTCCCTTTGGCAAACTGTAGAAGGCAAAGTATTTCACAACAGCGCTTCTGATGTTACAATTCCTCATTTATGGGTTAGTTTTTCAGAGAGTCAGACTCTTTCATCTTCACTTTTCTTGCTGAAGTTTATTCCATTGCCATAGTAAGATAAAAAGCAACAGCATCAGCCTATTAATATTAGGGAACCTCCTTGATATTTCCTGCTTTTAGTTCAAAAGAAAATTTTGTCTATCAGCTTTCTTCCATCCATTTTGCTTTATGTTATACAGTTAATTAGGTTAAAATATTGCATAATGAGACATTTAAATAAATAACTTTTGCAGATAGTTTTCATTTTTGTAAAAGCAATTCTTAAATATAAGAGGTATTAGGTGATCTTGCAAGTATTTTTTTTTTCATAAGGCAAAAGCATGGTTAACTAAAATCCACATACTGTGCTGAATTTAAACTAATTGTTTAGCCAACCGATTATTTCAATCTCTTCTTCTACCCATACCAATAAAAGCGTGGATGCTGATTGCTTTGAATTTTACTCTCTTTCTTTTACAAAGGGACATGAGATGCTATTGAAAGAGAATTTTTGTATAATATCACCATTTGTGAAAACACTGCAAAGAATATAGGGCTAGATGGAGACCATATCTTCCTCAACATTTAAAAACATTCAAAAACAAAAGAAAACATTTGCTCATTGATTCTTTTCCCTATAAAATACTTTACTGATATTATAATGGGAATCAGTGAGAAAATCAGATTTGTTTCATAGATACCTACTTTGAAAGCATATTTCTCAGTATATAGATATTTCATAACAAATATATTAACAAGAGTTACTATACTTTTCCCACTAGTTCTCATGGCCAAATAGACTTTTTCCAACAGTGCCCATACATGGGTATTCAGTTAACCCATGTAAACATATTTTTGGATCTGAGATTCTGCATACCTTAAGTCCTATAGTAAATAAGAATGGAAGGGATGCCCGGGAAATAGTGTCTGGATCGTTTATGCTTAATCTCTACTTTTGTTCAGTTATACAAATTGTTAACAACTATGTATACTGAAAATTCTAAAGTTACACATCACTAGTCACTATTCTGCTACTTGTGCGATCAAGTAAATACATGAATTGCATGAGCACTAACTTCTGAGTTTGTTCTTAATTGAGTTCTTGTAAAAGTCACTTTAAATTAATAATGATGACTGACCTCCAAGGAATGCAACTGTCATGACACAAAGAAGACTGCCCAGGGACTGAAAGAAAGACAAACTTTCATTATGCAAATTTTTTGTTTGGATGTTCACTATTTCCTTTATTGCCCTAAAAATACATAAATATTTTAACTGCAACTTTTATACTGGAGACACCCAAGAGTTTGTATCCTGGCTGGTAAAAGGACCCTGAAGCATACTAAGTACAGAGATACATGCAAAAATAATACACATTAAGAATAATTCTGCATTAGGCAGGGGTTTTTATAACTTCTGTTCTCTACTTTGATGCTCTAATAAGGATCTTAGGGTAGAGTTAAAGACCAAGAGAGCTGAGAATATTATCTGAGCACTTCATACAACTCAGAACCAAAGTCTGTGCTCTTATTTTTTTTTTCCCTAGCATCTGTTAGATCATTAGGGACATGTCAATCGATTCTGGACCCCTCAAACAGACACAAATCTTCTGTTCTTGTCTAGACCTGTTTGGAATTGGAAGCATTCCTCAGTAACCAATGTGAGCTTTCCCAAATCCTTGAGGTCATACTACAATGGAATTTACATTCAGTTGTAATGGTGAGATACAAAGACATCTACTGGAATATGAAATAACTGTTAATGGTTGCAAACTGATTCTCACATAAAAGAAGAACAAGAGGGAGTGGGCGGAATTATGGTTCCCTCACTATACCCTCACCTCCAACTGGTCACTGTACCATTTCTAGAAGTTAGACTGGGTTTGAATCTCAGCCTCCAGAAAGGAATTAGCACTGCTGACATCTTGATTTAAAAATGTAATTCATCTCAGACTTCTGACCTTCAAAACTATAAGCTAATAAAATTGTGTTATTTTATTTTGTGGTGATTTAGTTTGTGGCAATTGGCTACAGTAGCAATGGGAAACTACTTCATGAGGGTTCTTGTGAGAACTAAGTAATTGATTATATGAAAAATGCTCAGAATAGTGTCTAACCCATGGTATGCATTTTTAAAGCTTTAGTTATCATTTGTATTACTCTAGGAAGAATATGAATGTGATAATTAATTTCTAGAGAAGTGGGTGAAATGGATATTACCATAACTAATGACAACATATCAAACAGGATTAAGAGTTGTATTAAAGCACTATGGAAAATCAGAAGTTGAAATGACTAACTCCCTGAGAAAAACTGGATGAAAACGTAAGGCAAGGAAAGGAATTTACTTGGATAAAGGGGAGAGAGCACAAACAGAGGCAACAGCAGACGACAACACACATGAACATAGAGCAGCCGGGAAGTTGGTGTGACTTTCTTTGCCTGCCCCATGCATCCTCCATCTTTGGATGTCATGCTGTCCAGAACTGTGTTAAAAAGACAACATGCAACTTAGGAAATATCATACAGGTGAAGTTATATACTATTCCAAGGGATACTTGGAAGCTTATATCTAGTTTCTCCTGTAATTTGCCCTGGGCACGATTCCTACTAATGTGGCTACTAGTTTTGGTTATCAAGTAGCCACCATCAGTAGTTGGGAATATTATGTGTAATAACCAGTTGCTGCTAGTAAGTAGTTTTGGTCACCTGCTGCATCTTTTAAGTACTTGTGATTTCTAGTGACTAAATAGAAATGCAAAATAGTTGTAACTATTAATAAGCTGTGGTTGCTAGTTGTAGGTAGACTTTGAGATTTCTAACTACCAGTGCTAACTAGTTAAGGCCACAAACTCTCTGTGATTTCTAGTTATGGCAAATAACTGGTTGTAATAGTTCGATATTATCGATCTGTCAGTTGTGGCTGCTACTGACTCATGGCAACTAGTTATGATTGCTAATTAGTTGTGAGTACTAGCTGTGGTTATGAATGAGGAGTAATAACTAGCTGTAAATGTTAGTTGTGGCTATTATGATTACTAACTATCCATATCAACTAGGTACAGCTAATAACTTGTGTGCCCCTGAGTTATCATCACTAACTTGTTTCTAGTTGTGATTGCCAACTAGTGATTACTAGTTACCACTGCTGACTAGTTGTGGGTACTAAGAATGGTTAGGTATAGTTATGGTACATTATAGTTATGGCTCTGGCTGGTAGTAATTCTTAGCAATCTGTGCCTATTACTTGTGACTGCTAACAATTTGTGATTCCTTTGACTACTGAATAGTTTATATTGTTTCTTATTGCAGTTACAGTTATGGTTACCTATATACTTCTTTGATTATTAAATAATTATTATTTATTTAGTTATTGTTGATGTGAGTGCATTTATTTATGGATTTTTTAAGTCATAGGTAGATATGAGTATAGATAGAGGCAGTTATACCTATATTCACAGATTGTTAGAATTTTAGAGTTATGTTTACTTGACCTATAATATAATCTTTTCACATAATCTTTAATTCTTTCAAAGTTTTCTTTAGGCAAGCCAACTGGGCAATATGTTTTTCCTATTTTATTCTGCTAGATTCAGTAGACACATTGTTCCTTACAGAGAACCTAATGTACAATGTCTTTTAACATAAACCTGTGTATGTAGACCCCTGGAGGGTTTCTTGTCTTCCTGCATCCTATTTGCTATGGTCAAACTCCGGGAGGTTCATGACAAGTAAAAGGCCAACCGCTTGTTCAATCTTTATTCCTAGAGAGTGCTCCCACTGAGAATCCTTGGCCTCCGCCCAATTCCATGGAAAAGTGAGCTAAAAAAACCTATAAGGGAATTTGATGGTTACAATTTCAGTGCCTCTGAATGTACCCTGCCTAAGCTCCAAGTCCAATGTTCCCTCAGTGAAAAATGTTCCCATCACCCTTAAAATCAGGCATGCTTTTAGTCCAATTTGGAGAATAAGACAGGCATGGAGGGAGGTTTGCCACATCATGTATCTATCTTTTAAGGTCATACTCATTCACCAAGGATCTGTTTATAGGTCTATTATAGCACTGAGTACTTTCTTGCTTGCATTGGCCTAAATTTCAATGTTTTTGCTTCTTTCAGTGGACTTTGAGCTTCTAGAAGTTAGAACCACATGCTTAATTTATTTTTCCGTGCACTACAGCATGGAAGTGGTTCTAAAGTGTTGGGGCATGTCACACTTGTGAAATCAGTCACAGTTAACATTGCTAATAATAGAACAGCAAAGATTGAGGTGGCTTATTTTGCTTTGCTACACGTAAATGCATGTGTGTACATAGATGTATATGTATTCATTCTAAGTTATACAAAAAAAAATGAAGCCGTGTGTTATATTCTGATTCATTCATTCATTCAGCAAATGTTTATGAAACACCTATTTTGAATAGGCACTTTTTTAGACATGTGAAATATATAAGTAAACAAAACATACAAAGATCATTGTCCTCACTTGGTTTACCTTCTATCAGCCTGATGCAGACAATAGCCTACAGACACAATGCAGAATTAATTAGATAGCCGGTTAGAAGGTGCTAAGTACTATGGAATAAATAAAATGCAAAGCATAGTAGGGTAAAATGGATGTGCTTGGAGGTGAAGAGAAGGCTGAAATTCTTAGAAAGGTGGCTAGGGTAGGTGTCAATGGAAAGTAGGCATTTGACTTGAAAGATGTAAGGCGTTAAGTGATGTGAATATATAGAGGAAAATTATCTCAGGATGAAGAAACAGCAGTGTAAAGTCCCTAAATAGGAAATGAACCCAGCATGATCCATGGGCAACAAGGAGACCAGTGTGGTTGAATTGGAATAAAGAAAGTCCTTCTCGGACCCCCTTCTCCATGCACTCACCACTCCCTGCACCCCAACATAATGCTGCCCTCCCTCTATCTTCCCCACTCTACCCTTGGTCATGCTATCACCTGGCATACTCTGTCACTTCTCACACAGGTGACTGGGACAACTAACTTTCCCTTTCCTGACAATTTGTGCTTCAGCTTACCAGGTCTCACATACCTCTCCTTCCACGTTCATGTCTTCAGTCTCTCACTAATTCAGGTCCTCCATGCCAATGCATGGGTGTGGTTATTTTCTCATGCAGAGGCCACATGTCACTGCCTCCATGGTAACTAGACAGGTTGTGGCACAGGCAGGAGGGCCTCAATCTAGCTCTGAGACGGAAGCTAGGAAGATGTTTATGTTTCTTGGAGGATCAAGGGAGAGGAAAAAAACCCAGAATCCAGAATTCCAGATAAAACTCTTAACTGAGGCACAAAGGCTGAAAAGGGAAACTCCAGGTCCCTGTCAGTGAGTGCCCACCACCTGTGCCTGCCGGAGTACATTAAACCACTTGACCTACCTGAGGGGTAAGAGTCAGGGAATGCAAGGGACATTCCCAAGCTCAGAAACCTTGTGATGCTTGGAACTTGAACTTTCTTGGGGCTCCTGGGTTCATGCTCATAACTGCTGTGCTGTGCTCACTCAAGCCCATGTCACCTGTCGATAAAATGAAACAGCAAGACAAGACAATCTTTAGTGTCCCATCTGCTTCTAAAGGATCATGAATCTGGTCAAAAAGCAAAGTCTACTGGAAGAGCTGCTCTGCCACTCTTTTCTAGTTTGTTTTTTAATGGCTCAGATTACTTGTAGGTAGTACCTTGTATAAAACCAAAGTGATGACCTTTCTTGACACGTGAGGTTTCAAGCCTGCCATCTGAAATACAGAAAAAACATCAGGTATACCTATTTTTAAATTGATGGATTCAATATTTTCCCCTCTCTATATTAGACTTCTTATCAATATATTGAATTCTCTTTCCAAAGCAAATGTTTGCATTTTATCAAGGCTGCTTCCTGTCACAGGCTGTCACTCTTCCTTTCTGAGGGAGATCTGTAACCAACAGTAGGACGTCCAGCTTCCAAAACTGAGTCTGAAGTTGGCCACTTTGTAATTTATCTACCTGATTTTCAGCCCTCACTGTAGCAGCTCCTACTGAGGAACATAACTGGAATATTCCTTCCAAGTTAATAGATCTACCTACCCTCCAAGGAAGAGTGAGTTCCTGTTTAAAAAAAAAATCATTAGCTGCCTAACCTCCTCTCCAAACTTCATACATTACTAGACATTTCAAATGCAAGACACTGCACTAGGCAGAAGCCTGGGCTTGGCTAGTTTGTTCTTGGTTTATGCTGTAAATAGCATACCCAGCAGCAACCTTACACTAAGTACACATTTGAAAGAGCTCAATCTAATACCTCCAATACCTTCCTCACAGAATATTTTAGTTTGGAATCTGCCATCAACTGCTTTTCCACCAGCTACGTGCTCATCGCTCTGTCTCACCCCTGCCCAATTATCCCAAGGATGTTAGTTTTCTTCCTTTTCTCCTGTATTCTGTATACATGCAGTGATTCTGTTAATGGCCTGGTGTTCAGCTCACTCCTGGTCCTGAACTTGATTGGCAATCACACTCTCCCCAACTCCTATTACTAGGCAGTTGGAAGTCACTTTTCTAGAAAATCAGTGACATAATGTTGCCCACTATAAAAATGATTTACTTAGTTTTCTGAGAAGACTCAGCAGAGGTACACAACCCTTGGATAAGGTTAATCTGCCTACCCTTCAAGAAAGAGTGAGTCCCTGTTAAAATTACAAGCAATGGCTGTCAAACCTCTCCAATCCTCACATTTTACTAGACATTTCAAATACAAGACTCTGCACCAGGCAGAAGCCTGGACTGAAATACCTTGTTCTTGGTTTATGCTGTAAATAGCATACACAGAAACAACCTCACACTAAATATATATTTGAAAGAGCTTGGGACAAGACTTTTTTCCTATATTCTACCCTTGCCCTCCAGCGACTCCAATTAGCCCTTACCTATAAAAACCGAGGCTATTCCTTTTTCTTTCCCACAACTTTAAAATATCTTACTGTACAAATGTGATTTAGACTAGCAGCATTCATCATGGCATGTATCTCCTGAAACAAGAAGGTAACCCTGTTTAATAACACATCCCAGATGGAATTTCTATCCCCCTCTTTTTTCTATCTTCTCATGGAATACTTCAGTGCTCTTCAAAACTTAGATATTAATGGTAATCTTTCAATAAATGCTAAGTATTGTCATTATTAGTAAGTTATGCATTGGGTTCAATAACTTAACCTTCATTGAATATAATATGAATTAAATACTTTAAGAATTATTCAGGTTCAGAGAAGTTAAGTAAACTCTTTTTGCATATTCCAGCTGCAGAGCTAAAATCTGAATCCAAATCTGGGTGACTATAAAATTTATGTCCTCTACTAGTATGCTAGTCTCTCTCCACTAAAGTCTGAATACAGAACAAATAATCAGAATCAATCTGAGACATGATCACATGCTTATGAGATTATGCAACTAGTTAATACAAGAAAACATTTGCTGTGTTTTTGAAATGACCATTTTTAGATGGAGATATTTACAAACTTACCAAGCATATTTTAAAAAGAAAAATCAGTATGCTTTAGCCATGTTTTTTTAAGCAACCCTAGAACATAAAATAGAAGTCATAGGTGTGATGTGGAGCTAGATATTTCCTCACTTGCACTTGAAAACTTTACCTTTGAAAAATTAAGGGAACTAGCTCTTGAAGCAACTCTCCTCTAACCTGGGGAATGAGGGGTTATTGGAAGAAAATCTCCAAGAGAATAACTAAGCACTAATATGTATCTTGAATTTGTATCAGCCAAGGGGGGGAGGTGAATTTGGGTTATAGGACTAGATCAATATCAACACAATCCTCTTGGCTCATTAATATTCCACTGGAATCCATCAGATTAAAAATGTATAGGCTCTTTCCATTAGATTTACTGAGAAATGTAGTTCTCTTTCTCTTTATGGTCCTTATCGCTGTCTTTTTTATATGTCTTATACATAATGAGTACTCATTAAAGTTTGTCAAAAGGACAAATCCAGAAAGAATATGAAAATAAATGCATTTTGATAAATAGAAGGAAACATTTTTTAATTAAAAAGGGTAAAACAAGCAGAAAAGTGAATAGTGAGGTAGAAAGTATTCAGAAATAATGACTATCTTGCAAACTTAATAGAAATGAAAATATCTCCTGTGTAAAAGCTCATAACATAAATGATTTTATAAATACTCAGTCAAAAATTATTTCATGTTTAATCTTAAAGTAGAGAAGCCAAAGCATCAATCATCCAGTCAAATTGTTTGTAAAGAGTCTTATTACAGCCCGTGTACAGATAATTTGTGCCACAATTAGTAAGTAGCAGCTTCTGGATGTGAGCATTACTCCTGTGATTTGAAAGAAAGGAGGCTTCAGAAAGACTACTATCTTTTCACTGTTCTCTGCAAGATCAAAAGGATATGGAAAGTACTGTAAGAACACATATGAGAGGGGTCTTAGTTTGGCTGAAGATGTTAGGGTAAACTTCAGGAATAAGGTATCATTTGAGTTAATTTTCCTAAAGAAGGAAAAGGCATTTTCCAAGAGGATAGGGTTGGGAAGAATATTTAAACATGTGTATTTGAAATACACTTGCACGTGTAAAGAGAAGATGAGTAACAATCTGTTGTGTTCATTCACGAGTCTGCAAATAACTTGTATGGCTAAAGTCTATGGGGCATAAGGGAAAGTGATGTCTTGTGAGACTGCAGAGGTTACTCTATCTTCTGCATGTTTGTGACCTTCCCCCCACTACCAAAAAGTCAGTATGTTGAAATCTAATACCATTGCCCCAAGGCAATGGTATTAGAAGGTGGAGATTTTGGAAGGTGATTAGGTCATAAGGGTGAAGTCCTCATGAATGGAATTAGAGCCCTTATAAAAGAGACCCCAGAGATTACCCTCACCACTTCCATCATGTGATGCCATTGCTAGCTGTCATTTATGAACCAGAAAGTGGGCCCTCATCAAACATCTGATGTGAAGGTGCTTTGATCTTGAACTTTCTGACTTTTCAGCCTTCAAATAAGAAATATATTTCTGCAATTTATATGCTACTCAGTTTATGGCATCTTGTAGCAGCCCCAAAAGACTAAAACAGGTTTACAGGGGTTCGAACACAAAAGATCTTATGTGTTAGCCTAATGAGTTTAAATTCAATAAATAATGGGAATCCACTGAAAAGTTTTAACAGGTGAGAAAATAAGTTTTATATATTGTCTCCAAGTGTGGAAAATTAAATGTAGGGAAGAAAGTCCATATAGAAAGCTATTATAACAGTCTATACAGGAGCAAAGAAACAATTTAACTCAGCAGTATAAGTAATGCAAGTAACAAAATAAAACAGAGTAGAAAGTTGGAAAATCTCTATATAACTAACAAGATCTAGTGACTGATTGGATTTGGAGAACGAGGTGGAGAAGTAAGAAGTTGAGGGTGAATGCAGTTTAGGCTGAGTTGGTGGTCAGGCTAAGTGCTGGCATTATTTGTCAAGAAAGAATGCATAAACAAGGGCAGGTCCAGAGGCAGGAGAGTGCAACTTTGTTAGCAGAATGGAATCAGATTGGAAACCTGATTGGGTTAGAATCTCAGTTTTGCTATTTACATCTTAAGCAAGTTATTTAACCTCCTTGAGTCTCTGCTTTTCATTTGTTTTCCTTCTGTAATGTGTCTGATTACAGAAATCACCTCACAGCATTGATGGAAAGTTTACTTGAGAAAATGTATATCACATGTTTTGCACAAAGACTTGTTCATTTAGAAAAACCTTTTAAAAATGTTGGATTTGTTAAGAGTTTGAGATTCTGGTATCACATCCAGATTGAGAAGTCTGTTAAAATTTCCACTCCAGGCTTGTGTGGTCTCCCTAGATACTCTGGAATAAAATAAAAATTAAGATTCTTTGATTTGTTCCTAAATGGTTTTGCTTTCTTTAGGGTAAAACACTTTTCCTCACTTAAAATTCAAAACACAAAAATATAAAATACTCATAAAAAATGAAAACCAAGAAAAGCAAAAAGAAATATGATTGAATTTACACATATACTCACTACTAGCCTTTGGTGTATTTCCTCCTATTTTTTTTTATATTCTATGATCTCCTCTTCTATTGATATGTATCAGCATTCTTTTAAAAATCCCTCGCTATGACAATTAACTTTAGGTACTAATAACATCTGGATTGGGATTATGCACCCTTATTGATGTTGTGTGCCCCCTTCCTTTCCTACCCTGGTAGCGCCCAGCTACTGCCAATCCCTTTCTTGTAGTATTATGATAGGTATTCAGGATCCAATTATGAGTGAGTTGAATGTATAGTTTGTAAATATCTTCTCCAATTCCTTCGGTTACCTCCTCTGTTATTTCCTTTGATATGCAGAAAATTTTTTACTTTAAGTCTTACTTCTTTTTTATCTTGCTGCCTTTGCTTTTGGGGTCTCAGTCATAAATTCTTTGCATAGGCCAACGTCCAGAAGAGTTTTGTTTTATTTGGTTGGGTTTGGTTTCTTCTAGGATTTTATAGTTTCAGGCTTGATGTTTAAGTCTTTAATCCATCTTGATTTTTGTACATGATGAGAGATAGGAATCCAGTTTTTATTTTCTGCATGTAGCTATCCAATCTTCCCAGCATTATTCTTTGAAAGGGTGTCCTTCCCCAATGTCTGTTTTTGTCTTTTTTGTCAAACTTCAGTTAGTTGTATTTGGGTTTATTTCTGGGTTTTCTATTTTGTTGGTACATGTGTCTGCTCTTATAAAAGTACTATGCTATTTTAGTTACTGTAGCCTTGTAGTATAATTTGAAGTCAGACAATGTGATGTCTCCAGGCTTCCTTTTCACATAAGATTGCTTTGAATTTTTTATTTAATTCTGACTTTTTTGTTCTTGGTTTCATATGAATATTAAGATAATTTTTTTCTAATTCTGTGAAAAATAACATTGATATTTTGATAGCAATTATGTTGAATCAGTATATGACTTTGTGTAATATGGTCATTTTACCAATGTTGATTTTTCCAATCCATTAGCATGGGATGTTTACTTATTTTTATTTATTTATTTTTTATCAATTTTTTTTATTTTGATATTGTGGGGTACAGTTTAGGGTTAAGTAAAAAATATGCTTCGTTCAGGCACCCTTGTTGATAAGGGGTGTTTCCTCATTCCCAGACAGATATTGACTACTGTTAATCCCACCGCCCTTCCCCTACCCTCCATATTTTACCACCACTGTCAGTCTTTTTTTTGATAGTATTACGGTGGATATTCAAGGTCCACTATATGAGTGAGAACATGTGATACTCAGATCTTTGTTTCTGTGAGAGATCACTCAGTATTACTGACTCTAGTTCATCCAGGTTGCTGTGAAATTCATTGTTTTGTTCTTTTTTATGGCTGCATAGTATTCCATCGGATATATGTACTACATTTTTTTAATCCAGTCCTCATTTGATGGACAGCATGGTTGATTCCAGGTTCTTGCTATTGTAAACAATGCTGCGATCAACAATCATGTGCAGGTATCTTTTTGAAAGAGTGATTTGAGTTCTTCAGGGTATATTTTCAGAAGGGGGATTGCAGGGTCATATGGGAGGCTGATATTTAGAGCTTTTAGGAATCGCCACACTGCTTTCCACAGAGGTTGCACTAGTTTACACTCCCACCAACAGTGTAGAAGTATTCCCTTTTCTCCACACCCTCTCCAGCAACTGTTATTTTTTGAGTTGTTGATAATTGCCATTCTGACTGGAGTTAGGTGGTATCTCAGTGCGGTTTTGATTTGCATCTCCCTGATGATTAGTGAGGTTGGACATTTCTTCATGTGTCTGTTGGCTGCTCGGATGTCTTCCTTTGAGAAGTGTCTGTTCATATCCTTTGCCCATTTTATAATGGGGTTGTTTATTTTTTTTTCTTTTCAGCATGTTTGAGTTCCTTCTAGATCCAAGATGTTAAGCCTTTGTCAGACCTGGAGTTGGCAAATACTTTTCCAAGTCTGTAGGCTGTCTCCCTGCTCTCTTGATGGTTTCTTTGTCTTTGCAGAAGCTTGTCAGTTTAATGAGGTCCCACTTGTCTATCTTATCCTTTATGGCCTGTGGGTTTCGGATTTTGTTCAGGAATTGGATTCCAGTTCCAATTTCCAAAAGGGTATGTCCTTCATTTTCTAAGGTTCTTATGGTTTGAGGTTTTACATTTAGCTCTCTAATCCATTTGGAGTTAATTTTTGTGTATGGGGGTAGATAGGGGTCCTGTTTTAATCTTCTGCATTTGGTCAGCCAGTTTTCCCAGCACCATTTACTGAATAGGTTCTCCTCTCCGCAGTGGTAGGTGGTGTAGGCTTTGTCGAAGATGAATTGGTTGAGAAATTGAGGTTTTGCTTTTGGAATCTCAATTCTATTCCATTGATCTATATGCCTGTTCCTTTACCAGTATCAAACTGTTTTGAGGATTATAGATTTATAGTAAAGTTTGAAGTCTGGTAATGTGATCCCACCTGCTTTTTTTTTTGGCTGAGGATTGTTCTGGCTATTCTTGGTCATTTGTGTTTCCATATGAAATCCTGTGTTGTTTTTTCTAGGTCTGAGAAGATTGTTGCTGGCAATTTGATGGGTATTGCATTGAATCTATAGATTGCCTTAGGTAAGTTGGACATCTTCACAATGCTGATTCTTCCAACCTATGAGCATGGGATATTTTTCCACTTGTTTGTGTCATCTTTGATTTCATTTTGCACAGTTTTGTAGTTTTCATTGTAAATGTCTTTTACACTTCTGATTAGGAATATGCCAAGGTGTTTCATTTTTTTGTGTGCATATTGTGAATGGATTTGTGCTTTTTATTTGGGTTTCTGTTTGTTTATTGGTGCAAAGAAATGCGATTGTCTTTTGCACATTTATTTTATATCCTGAGACTTTGCCAAAGGCCTTTATCAGTGTAAAGAGGTTTTTGACACATTCTCTTGGGTTTTCAAGGTACACAGTCATGTCATCTACAAAGAGAGTTAATGTGACTTCCTCTTTTCCTATTTGGATACCCCTGATTGTCTTCTCTTCTCTGATTGCTCTAGCCAGGACTTCTAATACTATATTGAACAGGAAGGGTGAGAGTGGGCATCCTTGTCTTATTCCAGTTTTCAGGGGAAATGGTTCCAATTTTTGTCCATTTAGGAGTATGCTGGCTGTAGGTTTCTCGTAGACAGCTTTTACCATTTTGAGGTATGTTCCCCGTATGCCTAGCTGTTCAAGGGTTTTTATCAAGAAGGGGTGCTGAATTTTATCAAAAGCTTTTTCTGCATCTAATGATATAATCATGTGGCTTTTGTTTTGACATCTGTTTATGTATTTAATTATATTTATGGTTTTGCAAAGGTTGAACCAGCCTTACATCTCAGGGATGAAGCCTACTTGATCATGATGGATGATTTTTGAGATGTGTTGTTGAATCCGGTTTGCTAGGATCTTGTTGAGAATTTTAGCATCTATGTTCATCAAAGATATTGGCCTATAGTTCTCTTTCTTTGTTGGGTTTTTACCTGGCTTGGGTATCACTGTGATGTTAGCTTCGTAAAATGATTTGGGGAGAATTCCATCTTTCTCAATCACCTGGAATACCTTCAGTAGGATTGGTATCAGCTCCTCCTTAAATGTCTTGTAGAATTCTGCTGGAAAGCCATCTGGACTTTCTTTTGTAGGTAATTTTCTTGTTACGTAGTCAATTTCCTTGATTGTTATTGGTCTATTTAGGGTCTCAATTTCTTCTTGTTTCAACCTAGGCAGGTTTGTGATGTCAGAAAGTCCTCCATTTCCTTAAGTTTTTCAAGTTTGTTTCTATACAAGTGTACATAGTAGTCTCTAATGAT
>NW_007233307.1:15428-111543 GCF_000164805.1 Carlito syrichta | reverse complement strand
TCTTCAGGGTCAGATGTGACTTCATCTTTTGTGTTTTTGATTGTGTTTATTTGGGTTTTTCTCTCTTTTTCTTGGTCAGTCTAGCTAGGGGACTATCAATCTTGTTTATGCTTTTGAAGAGCCAGCTTTTTGTTTCATTGATTTTTTTTGTATTATCTTTTTGTCTTCTATGTCCTGGATTTGGGCTTTTATTTTGGTGGTGTGGATTCTTCTGCTGAGATTAGGGTTTTGGTGGTCTTGCTTTTCCACCTTTCTTAGGTGGCTTGTTAGGCTATTAATTTGTGATCCATTTTCTTCATGTGCATTTGTAGGGATATAAATTCTCCTCTTACTACAACTTTCATGGCATCCTAAAGATTGGTAAGATGTTTCTGCCTTTTCATTTGTTTCCAGGTATTTTTTAATCTCTGTTTGGATTTCATTGTTTACCCAGGAGTTGTTCAGCATCATGCTGTTTAGTGTCCATGTCTTTGTGGGTTTTGGGGGGACCTTGTTGGTGTTAATGCTTATTTTTATTCCACTGTGGTCCGAGGAGGTACATGGTAAAATTTCAGTCCTTTTAAATTTGCTTATTAAATTGTCCTATTAAATTGGCCTAGTATGTGGTCTATCTTAGGGTATGTTCCATTTGGGTATGAATAGAATGTATATTCTATGGTCTTTAGATGGAGTGTTCTGTAGGTATCAGTTAAGTCCATTTGGTCAAGCGTCACACTGAGGTTTTGGATCTCGTTTCTGTTTTTTTGTCCTGATGATCTGTCTTGGGTTGTGAGTGGGGTATTGAAGTCGCCAGCTATGATGGTGTTGAAGTCGATATCCTTTTTTAGTTTACCCAGAAGCTGCTTTATGAAAGTTGGTGCTCCTATGTTGGGTGCATATATGTTTAAGATGGATATTTCTTGTTGATGGATTGAACCTTTTATCATTATGTGGTGACCTTCTGTATCGTTTTTGATTTTTCATACCTTTGAGGGTGTTTAGTCAGAGATTAAGATTGTGACTCCACCTTTCTGTTCTCTACTGTTCTCTACAGTTCTCCTTTACGTTCTCTACAGTTTCTTTCATCAGTGTTTTGGAGTTCCACATCAAGAGATCACTCACCTTTTGGTTAACTGTATTCCAAGTTATTTCTGGTGTTTGGCAACTATTGTAGATAGAATTGAGTTCTAAAAAAAAAAATAAAGCCAAACTAAACTAGTTATAATAAAATTAACTACAGTGAGGAATATATAGTTTAGTTCTTGATTTGATTCACAGCTTGGTTGCTACTGTTGTACTGCAGTGCCACTGATTTTTGTGTGTTAATTTTTCACCCTGAGACTTTATAGAAGTCATTTATCAATTCCAGGAGTCCTTTTGATGTGTCTTTAGGATTTTCTAGGTATATGATCATATTATTTGCTTACAGGGATACTTTGGTATCTTCTTTTCCAGTTTTGACATCCTTTATTTCTTTCTTGTGCCTTGTTCTGGCTAGGACCTCCATCACTATGTTGAATAAGAGAGATGAAAGTGCTCATCTCTGCATTTTTCCCGTTCTTTGGGGGAATGTTTTGAACTTTCCCCAGCACGATGATGTTGGCTATGGGTTTGTCATATATGGCTTTTATTATTTTCATGAATGTATCTTCTATGCCTATTTTGCTGAAGGTTTTTTTCATGAAGTCATGCTGAATTTTATCAAATACATTTTCTGTATCTATAGAAATAATTATATGATTTTGCTTTTAATTCTGTTTATGTGGTGGATCATATAATTATGATTATATGGTGAATCATGTTTATTGATTTGCGTATTTTGAACCATCTTTGCATTCCTGGAATAAAACCCACTATGCTGGGAGCCGCAATCACTAGTAAAAGTAAGGTAAAAGGGACCTGAAAACAGGAAAAACGCCAGCTAGGATCAAGGCCCCAGTAAAATGCGTCCATGACGGAGGCAAAACCCCATGGATACTGTTGACGGACCTTTCCTAACTTTGAAGGATTGTGTGCATAGGATTGAGAATGTTCCCTCTTTAATTGAGATAGTAGATGCGCAAATGGATGATGGCATTTGAAAGCAAAAATTATACATAGGCATATTGGAGGTGAGATTGCAGCAAAAAGGGTGCCCCTTAGGGTGTGAAAGGATGTTTTTCGGTAAACAGCAGGAGGCCGAGAAGAACGAGTCAGCCACTTCCTCATAAACAACGGACTCCAGCTGAGAGCTGGTGGAAAACAACCATTTGAGATAAAAAATAGGTTAATTTATTTTAGGATTAAATAAGTAGTTTAATGAAGACAGAATTTAGAATATTAATAATAAGATAGTAAGATAAGATAAACTAGTAAGATAAGAGATATATAATAGCATAAGTGATAGTTAAGAAAATATAGAGACATAAGGATAGAAATAATATTAATAGAAATAAATATATAGTAGTAAGTAAGTTTAAATAAGACTTAGGGTTAAGGTTTAACTTTATAGGGTAAGGATATTATAGGCCTATAATAGTAAATACTTATGAGTAAGTTAGGAAGAAAACCAGGACGTTCATAAATGTTTGACTTAAGAAAAACACCATCTGTGGTTGAAATTGTTAAAGGTCAACCTTATTGTGAGTGCAAAAAGGATGTACGTAGGCG
This sequence comes from Carlito syrichta, assembly GCF_000164805.1. Taxonomy (NCBI): domain Eukaryota; kingdom Metazoa; phylum Chordata; class Mammalia; order Primates; family Tarsiidae; genus Carlito; species Carlito syrichta. Next base: position 108,915 of record NW_007233307.1, on the reverse strand, counting down.
TTTGGTTAGCAACATAAGATACATTTGTGGGAACAGGGTTGAGTAGAAAACCTATATAAGCTTGTGAAAAATAAATAAAAATTGGCAGAGTCTTGAGTTCTCCGCAGGAAGAGGATTCCTCTCATTTTCGTCTTTTCTTTTTCGCCGCTTCCCGATTCTCCCGTCTCAAGCCCTGACTCTCTCCTGGAGCTGGACTCCAGCACCACTAGATATTTTTAAATATTTTTTTTAATTTTATTGAGTTGAAGTCTCACTCCGTTGCCCAGACTGGAGTGCAGTGGCTGCTCCTGGCCACTGCAACCTTGCCTGCTGGGCTCCAGCAATCCTTCCACCTCAACCTTCCAAGTAGCCAGAATTACAGGCATGCGCTACCATGCCTGGCTGATTTTCTTTTTGATTTATTGTAGAGATGTGGACTCTCTGCCCAGGCGGGTCTTGAACCCACGGGCTCAGGCAATCCACTCACCTCAGCCTCCCAAAAGTGCAGGGTTACGGGCTGAGCCACCCAGCCCAGCTGATATTTTTAAATCTTACAGAACAGCTTCAGTAGGATTGGTACAAACTCTTTGTGGAAAATCTGGCAGAATTTGGCTGTGAGTTCTTAAGTCTTTGGCTTCATTTTGATAGGCGATTTTTAGTTACTGATTCTATCTCATTGCTCACTATTGGTCTGTTTAGGGTTTCTATTTCTTTCTTGACTCAGTGTTGGGAGAGGTGTATGTTTCTAAGAATTCTTCCATTTATTTAGATTGTCTAGTTTGATTGTATACAAGTGTTCATAATAATCTCAAGTTGACCTTTTTTATTCCTGTGATATCAGTTGTAATGTCTATTTGCATTTCTGATTGAGTTAATTTTATTTTCCGCTCTTCCTTTCTTAACTGGTTTAGCTAGTGGTCTATCAGTTTTGTTTATCTTTTCAAAAATCACCTTTTCCTTTCATGAATCTTTCTTATTGATCTCTTTGGTTTCAATATTGTTAGTTCTCTTTATCTTTGTCATTTCTTTCCTTCTGTGCTGGAGACCAGCTCCAGCCGGGTTCAGGGTACCCCAAAGGTGGAGACGGCATCAGTGGTTGGGAGGAAGAAGAAGGGGAGAGAGAGAGAGAGAGAGAGAGAGACAGAGAGAGAGAGAGAGAGAGAGAGAGAGAGAGAGAGAGAGAGAGAGAGACTGGAATCCAGTCTAGTGCAGAAGCCATTTAATGGGAATTACAACTGTTTTTTTATACATAGTCGGGTGTGTGAGGGGCGTTCCCCACCCACCAGATGTTCTTTCAGGTATAATCCCATAACCTAATCAATGAAACCTTAATCCATTTATTCAACTTCAGTAAATCCTAAGATCACAACCCAGAAGCCTGTAACCAATACCAAGGCTCTTAGATGTGACCCGAGTTTGAATTATAAGTTGTGTGAAAGCCAGAACTGCAGTTTGTGGAAGAATGGGAGCAAATGAGCTTCTAAAGTTAGCTTGTGTTCATCCCGGTCTCAGAGTTTTTATGTTTTGAGTTCACAGGAGCTTAATCTGGTTAGTGCTGAGTAGAAAGGGGGAGGAAATGGGGTCAATAGCTCCCGAATGCATCCTAGTGGTCTCGGGGTCAACGGCCCTTCCTGATCCCTAATGCTCAGTGGGCCTCCGTGGCCAGAACCCAAAACTTCTGCTAGCTTTGTTCATGCTTTTCTAGTTCCTTGAGGTAGAATATGAAGTTGTCAATATGTGATCATTCATTCTTTTTAATGTAGATGTGAAGCACTATACATTTTTCTATGAGTACATCTTTGGTTGTTTCCCAGAGGTTTTGACAGCTTGTGCTATTATTAAAAATTCATTTTGAGAATTTTTAAAAATTTCCATCTTGATTTCTTTGTTGATTCAAAGATCATTCAGGAGCTGAGTTTTTGATTTCCATGTATTTGTTTAGTTTTGAGAGTTCTTCTTTGAGTTGTTTTCTGATTTTGTTCCACCGTGGTCTGAGAAGGTGCTTGAGATGATTTTGATTTTTTGGATTTTACTGACATTTGATTTATGATTCATATGATCTATCTTGGAGAATGTACTAATTAGAAAAAAAATACATATTCTTTAGTATGGAGGTAGAATGTTCTGTTCATTCCTGTTAGGTCCATTTGCTCTAGGGTCTCATTTAACTCTAAAGTTTCTTTGCAGCGATTATGACTTGATGAGCTATCTATTGCTGTCAGTGGAGTGTTGAGGTCTCCCACTATTATTACATCACTGTCTATTTCCTTTCTTAGGTCTTGTAAAATTTGTTTTATAAAGAGAGGCTAGTGTCAGATGCATATATATTTAAAATACTTATATCCTTTTGTATTGATTCCTTTATCATTGTATCATAACCTTCTTGCTAACTTCATGTCTGTTTTACCTGATGTGAGAATTAGTACTCCTACTCATTTTTAGTTTCCATTTGCATGGAATATTTTTTCTACCCCTTTACCTTGAGTCTATGGGAGTCTTTGTATGTTAATTGAGTGTCTTGAATGCAGCCAATACTTGAATTTTTAAAATCCATTCAGCAAATCTGTAACTTTTAAGTGGCACCTTGGGACCATTTACATATGTAAGGTATTGTTCCATTTATCATGTTGATTGTTACATGGTTGCTTTTTTTCTCTGTTGTGTTGGTGCTGCATCAGCCCTGTGAGCTTCATAATTTCTAGTATATTTCTAATTATGCATTTCAAACTTCTGTTTCAACTGCTAGAACTTATCTGAGTATTTCTTGTAGAGCCCATCTATTGGTGACAAATTCCTTTAGCATTTGCCTGTCTAAGAACAATTTTATGTCATTTATGAAACTTAATTTTGTGATATGCAAAGTCCTTGGCAGAGAGCTATTCTGTTTGAGGAGATTGAAAACAGAGCTCTGACTTGTAGGATTCCTGCTAAGAAAGCTGATGTTAATCTGATAGGTTTATCTTTGTAAGTTATTTGATACTTTTTTCTCATGTCTGTTAGAATTTGTTCCTTCACATTAACTTTGCTTAACCTCGGGGGATGACCTTTGTGCAATGAATCTTCCAGGGATTAGTTGAGCTTTTTATATGTGAATGTTTAAATAACTGGTAAAACTAGGGACATTTTCTTCAATTATTCCCTCAAATAGGTGAGGTGATGTCAGGTTCCCCACTGTGTGCACAATTGGTTACACCAGTGGATATTGGGGAAGGGTCTGCCAGTCACAGAGGTAATAATGCCATGTTGTGCAGAGACTATTCAAAAGAGTTTACATGGGAGATTTGAGGTTACTGGGGCAATTATTTCTACCAGCTACCCCACTATGGCCACAGGCAGTCTGTATTCAAAACATAAAAGTTTGGCTGAACCCAGATATTCTGCTCGCCCTAGCTGGGAATTGTCTACCATAGCAGAATCTACACTTGGGGCTAATGAAAGAATCGGGTCTCCCAGTCCCCTCCCAGAATGGCTAGAATATAACTGTTAGCAAGGTTTGAGTTCCTGGGAAACTGCAGCTAAAACTTCTCAGGGCTTTTATCCTGGACCACTCCCTGTGGGTTTCAGCAGTTCATGACTGTGGGTAAGGTGGTTCCCTTTGAGATACTGGAGTCACATGAGGCTTGGGGGTATTTAAGCCTGTTGCAGGAACACAGAACTCCTAAATTCCCCTCTCTTGCTTTATCCACTGCCTCTGGAGGCTGCTTGTGGTGTGTATGGTGATTCAGGTGAGTCTGCCTAGTTCCAAACCCAGGAAAATTGACTTTTATCTTCTATATACACTGTCAATCCTGTTGCTTTTTTTGGTGAGTCATAGGATGTGCAGGAGGTCTCATTCTCCTCTGAGTGCTAAAGCATTCTCTCTATTTTGTTTCACTCAGTGGGAAGGTCACACATTAGCAGCCTCTCATCAACCATCTTCTTTTCTAATCTGCTTTCCGTATCTTTATTTATATTTCTTTAGGTCGGTGGTTCTGGAAATATTAACATGAACCAGAATCACATGATGTGGCTTCTTTCTACCATCGCTTTGAGTTTAATTGTTTTTTGGGGATTTTTTTTTGTTAAAGTCTCACTCTATTGCCCAGACTGGAGTGCAGTGGCTACTTCCAGCCACTGCAGCCTTGATCTGCTGGGCTCTGGTGATCCTTCTGCCAGAGCCTTTCAAATAGCTGGAATTACAGGCATGCACTACCACACCCAGCTGATTTTCTGATTTATTGTAGAGATGAGGTCTCGCTGCCCAGGCGGGTCTCAAAACCATTAGCTCAGGCAATCCGCTCACCTCAGCCTCCCAAAGGCATGGGATTACAGGCTGAACCACCAAGCCCAGAAATTATTTTTTTTACTATATATATATATATTTTTTTAATTGTGGGATATAGTTAAGGGTTAGGTATACAAATATGCATTGTGCAGATTTGTTGATGAAGTGTGCCCCCCTGTCCCCAGACAGATATTGGTTACCATTAATCCTACCTCCCTTCCTGCCATTGTCAATTCTTTTCTTATAGTATTATGATAGTTGTTCAAAGTCCACTTATGAGTGAGAACATGTGATACTCAGATCTTTGTTTCTGTGAGAGATCACTCAGTATTATAAACTCTAATTCCATCCAGGTTTCTGCAAAGTTCATGATTTTGTTCTTTTTTTATGACTGCATAATGCAAATTAAAACTACACTGAGATACCACCTAACTCCAATCAGAATTACTGTTATCAATAACTCAACAAATAACATGCTGGAGAGGATGTGGTGGAAAGGAAACACTTCTACACTGTTGGTGGGAGTGTAAACTAATGCAGCCTCTGTGGAAATCAGTGTGGCGATTCCTAAAAGCTCTAAAAATCTACCTTCCATATAGCCCCGCAATCCTGCTACTGGGAATATACCCTGAAGAACTCAAATCACTCTATAAAAAAGATAACTGCACACATGTGCTTATCGCAGCATTGTTGACAATAGCAAGGTCCTGAAACCAACAATGCAGTCCATCAAAAGAGGACTGGATTTAAAAAAATGTTGTACATATACAAAATGGATGGGGTTTCTTAAGATGCAGATTTCTGGCCCTCAACTCCAGAGGCTCTGATTCAGCTGATTTGGGATGGAGCCTGAGAATTTGCATTCTAACAACCCACAGGTAATTCTGATGCTGTTGATGAAGGAACCACATTTTGAAAACTGCTGGCATAGTAGAATTCTTATTTTATCAATAAATTACCTTGGTTTTGCTTTAGTAAATAGTCAATTAATCTTCAGTTAATAATAATATTGTTTCCAGATAACTGATATCTTATGTTTGTTTTAACTTACAGGGTGACGTCAAAAAAAGTATAGTCGTAGTAGGTGTTCTTGTATTATTCTGAACTTTCATAGGGATATTTCTAGTATTTCAACATTATATATACTGCAGCAAGTGTTTTTGAAAGTTGTTTTTTAGTCATTCAAAAATGATTAATTTATAAATAATTTTGACTCTAGTTTTTATAAAAATATTTAATATCTTTTAATTATCTTCTATGTGGTCTTAAGTTTTTCTATTGTTCTATTTATGTGTAATATTATATAAATTAGTTTCTAATATTACATCAACCTTGCATTTTCAGATTATATAAATATAGTCATGGCATGTGATTATGTTAATGCACTGTTGAAATTTACTTGTTTATATTTTAATTAGAGCAGTATATTTTGTAAATCATGGTTATTAGAGGGTAACCCTGGAAAGTTACTCCATCTCTCAAAACCTTGGTTTCAGCATTTGTCAGAAGGGTAAAGTAATAGCTCCTTTCTAAGAGAGTTGCTGTGACAATCAGGTAAAGTAATTCAATAATATTTTTGACAAATACATATATGTGCTTAATATAAGCCAGGCATGGCTATAATCTTTGTTGTGAATAAACCCCATTTTTATTGTGGCTCTTAACAATCATCTTAGCACAAAAGCTAGCAAAATTGTTTTAGCTAAATAAGAGTTATTATTATCAACACCATGTGGAAGAGAAGTGAAAATTTGGGACCCGGGCTTACTGTCTATCACAGAAGGCAAGTGTCAATCAAATAATCACACAAAACACATACACACACATAAACACACACACACACACACACACACACACTACCTCCATCCACACACAAATTGTGAATGAAAACTGCCACAATTACTATACTGTCAGGAAGGCCTACAATGAGGTAGAAAGGTCAGGGAAACTATTTCCAAGGAAATGGTGCTTGAGCTGAAATCTGAAGGAAGGATGAATACAATTAAACACCAGGGATGCTAAAAAAAATGTATATACATTTTAAGAGGTGTTATCTATGTACTACTTTTTGAAGTTGAATTGAATTATAGTAGCAATGTGTGGTACTATATTTGTTCAAAAGATGGCATTAATCAAAAGAATGCTTGCTTCACCATGCATCAGGCCAGATAGTCAAATAAAATGTCAGAAGCATGATTGTCATTCGAGGAATACAAGAACATTTTGAAGCAGTATTTGAAATTCGAGAATATTGTGGAAATACAATGACAATGGAGGCATGAGTATGCAGCAGAACCTCCAAAACAACTAAAAACTGCACGCATTTTTGATAAGTTTGAGACTCATAGTACTGTGGTGATGTGTTGTGCACAAGGGAAGATCTGGGAGACCTCACATAGCTTCTTCTGCTATGGTGTTGGAACAGTTTACATGCTCACCACAGAAATCTATGAAGCAATGTGCACCTCTTGTAATTGCCGAAGTCAGATGAATTGAATTCATCATTTATTTATTGGTATATGTTGAGTATTACAAGTTTAATGTAACTTTTTCTTTCTTAACATGTGAATACTTTTTTTTCTGACACCCTCTGTATGTGAACGGGCATGGTGAGAGAATTCCAGACAGATGTAAAAGCAGGTGAAAATTGCTGATACAGGAAGGGATATGGGATTATGCATTAATGAAAGGAGGTTAGAGTAAATGTAAGAGGTAGAGTAAGAGGAGGCAGATGGAGATATCAGAAGACTCTTAAGAAATGGTCAAGGCCTGAAACAACCAGAACCTTAAAATCCATGCTGTGAATGCTTTTTCTTTATCTTTTGAGCAGTGGCTTAATCGAATCTGTATTCCAAAAACATTCTCCTACATAGGTGCGCCAACTTTCATAAAGCAACTTCTAGGAAAACTAAAGAAAGATATTGTCTCTAACGTGATCATAACTGGGAACTTTAATAACTCACTCACAACCCTTGACAGATCATCAGGACAAAAAAACCAACAAGGAGATCCGAAACCTCAATGTGACTCTGGACCAAATGGACTTAATTGATACCTACAGAACACTCCATCCAAAGACCACAGAATACACATTCTACTCATCACCGAATGAAACGTATTCTAAGATCAACCACATAATTGGCCATAAATCAAGCATAAGCAAATTTAAAAGGACCAAAATTCTACCATGCACCTTCTCAGACCACAGTGAAATAAAAATAAACATTGACACTGTCAAAGTCCCCCCAAAACCAACAAAGACATGGACACTAAACAGCATGATGCTAAACAACTTCTGGGTCAATGATGAAATAAAAATAGAGATCAAAAGATACCTGGAAACAAATGAAAATGAAGAAACATCTTACTAAAATCTCTGGGATGCCTTCAAAGCTGTAGTAAAAGGGGAATTTATATCCCTACAAACATATATGAAGAAAATGGAAGGAACACAAATTAACAGCCTAACAAGTCACCTAAGGAAGCTGGAAAAGCAAGACCACAAAAACTCTAATCTCAGCAGAAGAATCTAGATCAGCAAAATAAAAGCCCAAATCCTGGACATAAGAGACAAAAAGATAATACAAAAAATCAATGAAACAAAAAGCTGGTTCTTCGAAAGCATAAACAAGATCAATGGTCCCCTAGCTAGACTGACCAAGAAAAAAAGAGAAAAAACCCAAATAAGCACAATCAGAAACACAAAAGATGAAGTCACATATGATCCTGAAGAAATAAAAAGATCATCAGAGACTACTACGTACACTTGTATAGAAACAAAGTTGAAAACCTTAAGGAAATGGAGGACTTTCTGACATTACACAACCTACCTAGGTTGGAACAGGAAGAAATTGATACCCTAAATAGACCAATAACAATCAAGGAAATTGAATACATATTAAGAAAACTACCTACAAAATAAAAGCCCTGGTCCAGATGGCTTTCCAGCAGAATTCTACAAGACATTTAAGGAGGAGCTGATACAACTCCTATTGAATGTATTCAGGGCTATTGAAAAAGATGGAACTCTCCCCAAATCATTTTATGAAGCCAAGATCACATTGATACCCAAGCCAGGTAAAGATTCAACAAAGAAAGAGAACTACAGGCCAATATCTTTGATGAACATAGATGCTAAAATTCTCAACAAGTTCCTAGCAAAACAGATTCACCAATACATCTCAAAAATCATCCATCATGGCTAAGTAGGCTTTATCCCTGGGATGCAAGGCTGGTTCAACATCCATAAAACCAGAAATATAATTAAATACATCAACAGATGTCAAAACCAAAACCACATGAGTATATCATTAGATACAGAAAAAGTTTTTGATAAAATCCAGCATCCCTTCTTGATAAAAACCCTCGAACATCTAGGCATATGGGGAACGTACCTCAAAATAGTTAAAGCCATCTATGAGAAACCCACAGCCAGCATACTCCTAAATGGACAAAAATTGGAACAATTTCCCCTGAAAACTGGAACAAGACAAGGATGCCCTCTCTCAACCCTCCTGTTCAATATAGTACTGGAAGTCCTGGCTCAAGCAATCAGAGAAGAGAAGGCAATCAGAGGTATCCAAATAAGAAAAGAGGAAGTCAAATTATCTCTCTTTGAGGACGATATGATTGTGTACCTTGAAAACCCAAGAGAATCTGTCAAAATCCTCTTTACACTGATAAAGGCCTTTGGCAAAGTCTCAGGATATAAAATAAATGTGTAAAAGACAATCGCATTTCTTTACACCAATAATAAACAAACAGAAACCCAAATAAAAAACACAATTCCATTCACAATAGCCACAAAAAAATGAAATACCTTGGCATCTTCCTAACCAGCGACGTGAAAGACCTTTACAATGAAAACTACAAAACACTGCCCAAAGAAATCAAACATGACACAAACAAGTAGAAAAATATCCCATGCTCATAGATTGGAAGAATCAACATTGTGAAGATGTCCATCTTATCTTCGGCAATCTACAAATTCAATGTAATACCCATCAAATTACCAGCAACATTCTTCTCAGACCTAGAAAAAAAACAAAGGAATTCATATGGAAACACAAACGTCCAAGAATTGTCAGAACAATCCTCAGCAAAAAAAAAAACACAAAAAAACAAAAAACAAAGCAGGTGGTATCACATTACTAGACTTCAAACTTTACTATAAAGCTACAATCATCAAAACAGCCTGGTACTGGTATAGGAACAGACATATAGATCAATGGAATAGAATTGAGATTCCAGAAGCCAAGCCTCAATTTCTCAACCAACTCATCTTTGACAAAGCATTCACCACATACCACTGGGGAGAGGAGAACCTATTCAGTAAATGGTGCTGGGAAAACTGGCTGACCACATGCAGAAGATTGAAACAGGACCCCTATCTATCCCCATACACAAAAATTAACTCCAAATGCATCAGACCTAAATGTAAAACTTCAAACCATAAGAACCTTAGAAAACAAAGGACATACCCTCATGGAAATCAGAACTGGCAAGCAATTCCTGAACAAAACCCCAAACCCACAGGCCATAAGAGATAAGATAGAAAAGTGGGACCTCATTAAACTGAAATACTTCTACAAAGCCAAAGAAACCATCAAGAGAGCAGGGAGACAACCTACAGACTGGGAAAAAGTATTTGCCAACACCAAGTCTGACAAAGGCTTAACATCTTGGATCTACAAGGAACTCAAATGTGCTGAAAAGAAAAAAACAAACAACCCCATTATAAAATGGGCAAAAGATATGAACAGACACTTAACAAAGGAAGACATCCGAGCAGCCAACAGACACATGAAGAAATGTTCAACCTCACTAATTATCAGAGAGATGCAAATCAAAACCACACTGAAATACCACCTAACTCCAGTCAGAATGGCAATTATCATCAACTCAAAAAAATAACAGCTGCTGGAGAGGGTGTGGCAAAAAGGGAACACTTCTACAGTCTTGGTGGGAGTGTAAACTAGTGCAACCTCTGTGGAAAGCAGTGTGACAATTCCTAAAAGTTCTAAATATCAACCTCCCATATAACCCTGCAATCCCCCTACTGGGGATATATCCTGAAGAACACAAATCACTGTATAGAAAAGATACCTGCACACACATGTTTATTGCAGCATGGTTCACAATAGCAAGAACCTGGAACCAACCATGCTGTCCATCAAAAGAGGACTGGTTTAAAAAATGTGGTACATATACAAGATGGAATACTACACAGCCATAAAAAAGAACAAAATCATGAATTTCATAGCAACCTGGATGCAACTAGAGTCTATAATACTGAGTGACCTCTCAAAGAAACAAAGATCTGAGTATCACATGTTTTCACTCATATAATGGACCTTGAACATCCAGTGTAATACTATAAGAAAATGACTGACAGTAGTGGTAAACTATGGAGGGGCAGGGAGATGGGATTAACGGTAGCAAATATCTGTCTGGGGATGGGGAAACACCTCTTATCAACAAGGGTGCCTGAATGAAACACATTTGTATACCTAACCCTTAACTGTACCCCACAATATCATAATAAATAAATAAAAATGAAATTTGTATTTTCATTATGATGAAAGCATTTGAATTATTCTTTTCTAGCTAGTACAGTAGATTACTGTAAATTAAAGTCACCCTACTAAATTTTCAAACACTAAATCTTATTTCCACTATCAAGTTGTATATATGTGCCTATTAATCAACTTATCTTCATCCCTTTCTGCCCCCTACCTTTCCTTGCTTCTGAAAACCCCCGGTCTACCCTCTATCTTCATGAGGTCCACTTTTTTTGCTTCCACATGTGAATGAGAATATGTAGTATTTTTCTTTCTGCTTGGCTTAATTCAGTTAACATAATGCTCTCCAGTTCCATTTATGTTGTCACAAATAAAAAAAATTTCATTCTTATTTTTCATGAATTTCACCCAAAAGTGGTTTCTAAAGACACTCATGATTTCAGAGATGATACAATTTTTTGCTTTATTCTTTTTTATTATTAAAAATTTTTATTTTTTTAAATTCTTATTTCTAAGATGTTGGGTACAATTCAGGGTTAGATATACAAAAGTTCATTATGCAGATACCCTTGTTGATGAGATATGCCCCTTCTCCCTGCGGAATCCCACTAGAGATAGCTGTTGTCCATTTCTATGTCATCCTTTGAGAAATGTCTACTTAGATCTTTGGCCCATTTTTAATTGATTATTTTTTGTAGTGTGTTTTAGTGTTTTGTAGTGAGTTTATTTTTTAGTAAGTTGTTTTGTAGTGAACGTTAAAATCACTTTGTTCATTATTTTGCTGTGCCAAAACTTTTTAGCTTGTTGAAAATCCATTTGTCTATTTTTGCTTTAATTTCTTGTACTTTTGAGGTCTTACTCAAGAATTCTTTGCCCGGACAAATGTCCTAAACATTTCTTCAAAGTTTTCTTCTAGTATTTTCATAGGTTTGTGTTTTATATTGAAGACTTTAATTCATTTTATTTAATTTGTGTGTATGATGAGAGATAGGAGTCTAGATTTATTCTTCTACAGTTATCCAATTCTCTCAGCACCTTTTATTGAAAAGGTTGTTCTTTCACTGGGATATAGCCTTGAAAGCCTTGTCAAAGACTAATTTGCTGTATATCAATGTATTTATTTATTTTTTATTCTTTTCTATTGGTCTATATGTCTGTTTTTAAGCCATTATCACATCGTTTGGTTTAGTATAGCTTTGGAGTACATTTTGAAGTCAGGTAGTGTAATGCCTCTAGCTTTTTTTCCCCTTAGAATTGTTTTGGGGTATTTTGTTGTTTCATACAAATTTTGGTATTTTTTTCCTATTAATATTTCTCTGGAGAATGTCATTGATATTTTGATTAGGAGGTATTGAATCTTTAAATTGCTCAGGGTAGTAATGCCATTTTAACAATATTAATCCTTTCAGCCCATGAGCATGGAATATTTTTTCTTTTGTGTGTGTATTCTCTGCAATGACTTTCATCAGTGCTTTATTGTTTTTCTTGTATATATATTTTACTTGTTTGGTTAAATTAATTCCTTGGTATTTTATATTCTTTGTAGCTATTGTAAAAGACATTGCTGTTTTGAGTACTTTTTCAGATTGTTTGCTGTTAGCATATACAAATACTACTTATATTGTATCTTGATTTATACCCAGCAACTTTTCTAAAATCATTTATTAATTCTAACAGATTTTTAGTGGAGTCTATAGGTTTTTCTTAGTATAAGATTGTGTTGTCTGCAAAGAAGACTGATTTTATTCCTTTTTTTCCAATTTGGGTATCTTTTTTCTCTTGACTTCTTTGGCCAGGATTTCCGGTACTATTTTGAGTAAAAGTGATGAATGTGAGCATCTTTGTTTTGTCCCAGATCTTAGTGAGAACGCCTTCAAATTGTTTCTATTCAGGAGGATGTTAGCTGTGTGTTTTTCATATATAGACTTTATTATTTTGAATTATGTTCCTTCATAGTCAGTCTGTTGATGGCGTTTGTCATAAGTTTATGTTGAATTTTATCAAATGCTTTTGTGACATCAATTGAAGTAATAATATTTTGGGTTGGTGCATGAGTTTGTAGTGTTTTTTAACTTTCCCATGGAATGCAACTGTCACACAGTGGCTAACTCATCACACTTCATCACATTTGCCAAATACTGAGTTGACTGACATGGATCATCATGGATTAAAGCTTTTAAGCAGTCTTCATCAAAGCCTATGACCTTCCTGGATGTGGAGAATCACTCAGGTCAAAATGGCCCTCTTTGAAAAAACAAAACTATTTTCTTGCCATGTTTTCCCTGATGGCATGTTCCCGGTCCATGAAACAAATGCTTTCAGCTACCTCTGCTATTTTATTCCTCTGTTAAACTCAAATAAAAGAATATGTCAGAAATGTTCATTTTTTCCACTTGACACTCTATCCCCTTTAGCTCACAAATAGCACTAACTTTCTTCAAATCTCCAAAATGCAGGGTATATTCACAAGCACAATACTCTTACTCCAAATGACAAGAGACAAATGATAAACAAACTCCCAACACTGCAGTGTTGCCCTGCCAAATACAATCACTATGATATTATGTATTAACCTAACAATTTTTGTTCTTGGTTCTGTTCATGTGATTTATTGCATTTATTCATTTGTGCATATTGAAACATCCTTGCATCCATGGAATAAGTCCCACTTGATCATGGTGAATGAACAAATGTGTTTTTGGATTCAGTTTGCTACTATGTCATTGAAGATTACATATATGTATGTATGTATGTATGTATGTATTTGTTGTGCCCTTGTCTGGTTTTGATATCAGCATAATGTTGGTCTCATAGAATGGGTTTGTATGTATTCTTTCTCCTTCAATTTTTAAGAATACTATTCAAAACAATTTAAGGATTCGGTTTCATGGGTTTAGATAGAATGGGTATGAATTTTCTCTTAATTTTTGGAGAAATTCAGCAGTAAAACCATCAGGTCCTGAACTATTCTTTGATTAGAGTATCTTTATGCCTTTCATCTTATTTCTTGTTAATGGTTTACTGAGATTTTCCATTTCCTCATGGTTTAATATTGGAAAGTTGTATGTGTTCAGAAATTTATCTATTTTTGAGATTTTTCAAATTTTTAGCAAACAGCTGTTCATAATAATTTCTAAAGGTTCTTTGCATTTCTCTCATCTCAGCTATAATGTCTTTTTTGTTTTTACTTTTATTTGAGTCTTCTCTCTTTCTAAATATTAATGTAGCTAAAGTTTTGTCAATTTTATCCATCCTTTCAAAGAACTTTTTCTTTCATTGATCTCTTATATTCTGTAGTCTGTTTCACTTATTTATAATCCAATCTTTATTATTTCCTTCCTTCTACTAAATTTGAGAATTTTTTCTTGCTTTTCTAGTTCTTTGAGGTGCATTGTTAGATTGTTTATTAGAAATTTTTATTTCTAGTCATACAGGCATTTATTGCTTTAAACTTCCCTTTTAGTACTGATTTTGCTGTATCCCATGGATTTTGGTATGCTGTATTTACATTTGCTTCAGGAGACTGTTTATTTTCTTTTTAATTTCTTCATTGACTTATTAATCATACAGAATCATGCTTTTTAATTTCTAAGTGTTGTGAAATTTCTGAAGTTCTTCTTGTTATTGATTGCCAGTTTTATTCTATTGAGTTTGGAAAAGATATTGATATTATTTAATTTTTCATATTTGTTAAGACTTATTTATAGCCTAAGATATGGTCTCTTCCAAAGAATGTTCCGTGTGTGATCAAAAGAATGTGTATTCTGCAGCAGTTGGGTAAAATGTTTTGTAAATGTCAGATAGGCCCATTAGATCTAGTGTATAGTGTAACTCTTATGTTTCTTTGTTGATTTTCTGTCTGAATGATTTGTCCAATTCTGACGGTGGTGTATTTAATTATCCTACTATTATTATATTGCAATCTTTCTCTCTCTTTATATTTATTAACGTTTGTTTTATACACTTAGGAAAGTCAATTTTAGATGCCTAAGTATTTTTAATTGTTATATCTTCTTGCTGAATTGACCCCTCTATTATTATATAGTGACTTTCTTTGTCTCTTTTTTCAGTCTATGATTTGTAGTTTATCTGGTAAAATTATAGCTACTCCTGCTGTTTTCTGTCTCTAGATGCATGTAACATCTTTTTCTACCCCTTCACTTTCAGTTTATGTGTGTCTTTATGTATTATGTGGATTTCTTGTATGTAGCATATAGTGGAATCTTGTGTATTTATTCATTAAGCTACTCTATACTGTTTAATTGGAGAATTGAGTCCATTTACATTCAGTGCTATTATTAATAAGTAAGGATTTACTACTATCATTTTGTTATTTATTTTCTGGCTGTTTTATAACTTTTCTTTTCATTTCTTCATTTTTACTGTCTTTCTTTGTGGTTATTTTCTCTGATAGTATGTTTAGTTCATTGCTTTTTATTTTTAGTGAATATATTATTGGTTTTTGCGTTTTCATTAACATGAGGCAAAAGAATGTCTTATGGATATAACAAAGTATTTTAAAGAGATGACACTTTATATTAGATCACAAAGAATAGAATAGAATCAAATAAAGAAATAATAAATAAATTTTACACCTTAACCAGATGAAGTTGGGAACAAAGTGAGATCAAAACTTTATCTGTACAATGACCATTTGTATACCTAATTGTACCTCACATCTTCAAAATAAAAAATAAAAAAAATTACACTTTAAATCCATCCCTCTACATTTTGATTTTTGTTGTCTCAACTTACATATTTTTAAGTTAATTATCTTTTAACAGGTTATTAGAATATTCTGGGTTTCTCTATGTATTTAATTTTCACATTGGGTTTTACACCTTCAAATTTTTTTTCACATTAGTTTTTTAAAAAATACATAATTTCAGAGAGCAGAACTCCCTTTAGCATTTCTTGTACAAAGGGCTAATGATAGTGAATTATTTCAGTTTTTTTCTAGAAACACGCTATCTCTCCTTCACATTTGAAAGATAACTTTCCCAGATACAGTATTCTTATACATTTTTTTTTCATTCAGCACTTTGAAAATATCATTCTACTCCCTCCTGATCGTATCATTTCCATTGAAAAATCTATTACAAGATGAGTTGAAGCTCCTTCATATGCCATTTTTTTTTCTCTTGCTGCTTTTAGGATCTTTTCTTTGTTCTTGACCTTAGAGAGTGTGGTTATTACATGCCTTGCAGTGGTCTTAATTGGATGAAATCTGTTTGACATTCTCTGAAATTCCTGTACTTGGATGCTTATATTTTTCTAAGGTTTTCATTTCTTTAATTAGTTTTCTACACCTTGCTCTTGCTCAAATTCCTCTTAAACACCAATAATTACTGAATTAGTCTCTTGAGTTGATTTTCTATATATGTGATCTTCATCGTTTTCATTCTTCTTTTTCTCCTGAGTGCGCATTTTTAAATAATTCCTGTGTTTTAGTTCCCTGATTTTTTTCCTCTGCTTGATCTATCCTGCTCTTGAGGGCCTCTGATGAATTTTTTCAGTTCAGCAACTGTATTTCTCAGTTCTAAGATTTCTTTTTTTTTTCAGAAAACGATCACCATATGTTCTCCCTCATATGTGGGAGCTAAACTATCACAAAAATAGAAATAATAGACACTGGGGACACCAATAAGGTGGAGGGGAGAGGGGAGCTAGTGTTTAGAAACTACCTATGGGCACAAAATTCACCAACTGAGTAATAGGTCACCTGAGACCCAATTCCCACCACTACATAATATGTCCATGTGACAAATACATATGGGTATCCCCTGAATCTAAAATAAAATTTTCATAAAAAATATAAAAAAGTTTTCTTATATATCATTATTTCAATGTCTTTAAGTTTTTAAAATAAATTTTAAATTTTTGTGTATTATTTTGAAGCTCACTGCATTTCTTTAAAACTGCTATTTTGAATTGTTGGTCATAGAGCTCAAATATTACCATCTCCTTAGAGTCAGTTACTGATTTCTTGAATTGCCTATTTAAGGATATTGCGGTTCCTTGTTTGCTGTTGCTTCTTGTGGATGTACATTTATCTCTTTACACTGAAAGTTTGGTTATTTATTCTAGAATTTTTGTTTTGTTTTTATTTTCATTGAATATATTAGCTTGCAGGTTCCTCACTCCTTTTCAGCGTTATGGTGCACCTTAAGCCTAAGTTTGTCTGGGCTGTAGTAAACTATGGGAGTGCTGCACTTCTTGAATAAAGGAGATCCCAAAGGAGATGTTCTAGCGGTGTTGGAAAACTGGCTAGGGATTTTTGTCCAGGAGACCTGTTGAACAAACAACCTACAGTATGGTGCTGCTGAACTAACACCCTGCTTTGGCAATTCCTTTAGCAAAGTTACGCAGCAGAGTTTCCAGAGTTTGGGATCGTAGTCCCACCTCTCATATTTGTCTCTACCTATTCTCAGGAATACTTCCGTAAGGTACTCAGGACACTTTCTGTGAGTTAAGGCAGGGACAAGTGTCCTACCAGAGAATCCAAGATGGTGTGGAAACTGGTTGTCCACCTTGATCTTAGTTTCACCATTGTAGAAACTGTGATTTAGGGAGAAATTTTCCACTGCTTACTTCTGGAAAGAATGGAGGGAAGGGTGTCATGGATGTAGAAGTCTGATTCTCTTACTGTCTGCTCGAAATTCTTTCACTTTTCTGTGACTTTAGAAACTGTCTAATCTTCATGCTTGAGTTTTTGGACATTGCTGATGATAATCTTGGCATTGTTCATTTGTTTTTGATTTTCTGTGGGGTAGGAGAGTGAAATCAGTTTGTTTCTATGCCACTGTTTTGGAACTGCACTTCCATAGTTTTGTTTGTTTTATTTTGTTTTGTTTTTATTTGTGAAAGCACTATACATGAAGTTTTATATTTTCACCTAAAATCCAAACTGATCTGAACATTTTACTGGAAAATAGTTTATTTTTCAATGATTTAAGTAAAGAATAAGCATTATTTTCTTAGCAGTCTGAGCTGATAATATAATATTTAAAATGTCAGCTATAATATAATATGAAACATTTGTATTCCAGTAATATTTTACAATATGTTCTTGTGATGATTCTTTTTACTCACAAATGCAATATTGTTGAAATGTTTTCTATTTGCTTAGACAGAAAGCAGTTGTTGAGTAAATAATATTTGCCCTATGAGAAAAGGTCCTTAATCAAATCAAGCTTAATTGTTTTTGACAGCTCATAATCAAAGCAACTGTGATACTTAGTGGACATATATCATTGATCATCATACAAACTGATGCATCTAGACTTTTCACACCAATACTTGTCTTTTGTGCCCGAATGCTTCACAAAATTTAAGCCTATGAATGGTAAGAGGGTGCAGAACAAATTAAATGATAACCTATAAGGATAGGGTAGCTCAGGTCTAGAAAGAGTCAGATTATCCTCATGTTTCAATTCTGACTTGGAATTTAGCTTAATTTAATTATAAACTGAACTAACCTAAGAAAGATGCAAGAGATTAGAAAAGAGTTGAATTACAAAGTGACTATGTTTCTGATAAGGCAGGACTTTAGGTCTCTGCTATTGTTGCTAATACTATGGATATGTTTTGTCATTTGTGTGTGCTTTTTAAAATATAATGTAGAGGTGCCTTGGTGAAATTGAAAAGAAAATTCTGCTTTTATATTAATTCTGCTTTTAAATTATACTTGCAATGTAATTTAGAAAATTTGCCTTGCACACACCAGCATTTGTGACTTTTATTGTCAGTGAGGAAACATGTATTAATAGTAAAAACACATATGATTTCCATGATGGGTTAGAAATAGCAAAGCATACTCCAAAGGATTTTATTAAAGAACAATGTACCTGATATGTCAGAGAAGCATAATTAACATAACAGAAAGCCAGCCAGAATCACATTTTTCTATTGTAAAAATGGTTTCTCTATCACCTTACAATTCTGCCTACTCCGACAGTCTAGTTAGCTTAGTTTTGAATTGCCTCCTTCTTTCTACTTTCCCTTCTATTTGGCAACTCTCATTGTAATTACTTGTAGAAACTTCTATGCACTTTTCTCCTGGAAGACTTTTGAGTAGCAATAATATAGTAATAGCTATCATTAAAGAAAAAACAAATACTGATTGAGAATTCATTTTATTTCTATTCCTCTGAGTTACTTGTTTATTGCTCAAGTTCTCCTTAGGATTTCAAGACACAATTGTGATTTTCTTGACACTTTTAAAAAGAAAATAATCCATAGGCTGGTACATTGAAGCCAACTATTTTCCAGTTCTCCAAACATGCTTAGTAAACAGTAATAACACAATCACACATCACACTTTATGTGTGTATAATTCTTTACAATTCATCTAGTAGTTCATTATTAAAATTTTTTCAGAATACTAAAGAAGGCATTGGAATTGATTCCTGTTTTTAATCGCAAGAATAACTGAGTCTGAGACAAGCTTATTTGCTCATATCCCTGTGTCACTCTTGCTAACCTTCAATATTTATTAACATGTTAGAATGAAATTTACCAGTGTTGGGGCTCAGAGAATACCACCTCAATACACAACTGTAAAAATCCAGAATATACCCCCCCAAAGCAGTTACTTGGCACATTTCAAGCTAGTTATTCTGAGAAACTGCAGACATAGGAATGACTCTGAAAAGCTATACTTTTGTAAAGAACATTTTCTACAAAGGAACTCTACATTAGCAAAAGTATCTGTATCAGGATGAGGGCTGCTCCAAGACAATTATTACATGAGACTTCTTATCTGCATATCAAGATAAACTTTACTCACTATACATTATCCTCCACTCACCCTTACATACCTTGTGGCCACCACCACTCAGAAGTTATATTTGCCGCCCCCCAACCCCCTCAGTATCTATTCCTTTCTGTATCTCAAGATGCTATGTAAACTTCAATCATCTGCCTCATCTTCCAGTTTCTTGTTTTGTGGGACTCCCATGCATATGCACACCGTTAACTATGGTCTTTCTCCTGTTAATTTGTCTTATGCAAATTTAATTTGTAGCTCTGCTAAAGAATTTAGGAAGGTGGAGGGAAGCCGTTTTCTCTCCCCTAGATTAAGCATACAGGGGTGGTGGTGAGTGTGGGTGGTTTCTATAATTTATGAATACAAACAATACGAGGGGTGGTATGCCTGTATGTGGAGGGTTGCTACTATTTATACATGAATTATCACATGCCAGGTACTATTCTAAGTGCCGAAGGAGCTCAGTAAATACCGCATCAAAATATGCCACTTCAGACTTCGAACTGATGGCGTTTGGGGAACAGCAGATGCCTAGAGGAACTTCCTCTGAACTTTCCTTGTCTACCTATAGACAGACCTTTCAAAATGAATACATTTATTATGAATCCCCTTCTCAGAAATCTCATAAGTCTGGAATATTAAGTCAGAATCACAGGAGAGGAAACTGGGTGTCAATATCATGCCCAGAGAGAATTGGTCACAGCATATCACCTATTCTTCTGAGAGCCTATTTATCTTCCCCTAAAATTATTTTCTCTTCCCCATGAAAAGTGTATATAAGATTCTAGAACTCACTGGGTTTTAGTATATTCATTTTTTCTTTTCTAGGATATTGCCATGAGCATAATTAATGTGTATATTTTGTCCTGTTAATCTGCCTACTATCAGTTTATTTCATAAAATCATTTACCAAATCCTTTTAGGATAGAAGGAAAGTTTTCCTTTACAGTGACTTGTACATAAGAACGAATTCATTTTTTAAAAACTTCTTTGCATCCTCATTTCACAAATGAGAAAATTCAGGTAAGGAGAAGTTAAATAACCTGTCCAAGGTTATAGAGCTATTAAATGGAAGAGGCAGGATTTCAAGCCACAAGTCTTACGCTTACGCTTAATGCTAACTATATTACTTTCCCCAAAGATTAAAGTATAAGAAAATGTGCTGCCTGCATGCATGAGACAAACAAGTAGCTGTTTAGTCAATTTTACCAAGCATCAAATGGGCAGACACCAAAAAAATTGTCCTCATCTTTCACCTTATTCATTTAAAGCTTATTAGTGCCTAGTGTAAAAAGCACTTATCTTTTAAAATTATAGCCTACCATAAACAATAAGCATTTAGTTTTTATTTCTTTATCATTTCTAAAATAATACTTCTTAAAATATTTTGAATTTCCACATTATTATTATTTCATATGGATCAAGTTACTGAGGTCTCCATTGACTTTCATTAAATTATTTCCTTAGGCATCTTAACTGGCTGAGTTTTTACAATAAACTAAAAATCTCATCTCTCAAAATGGCTTTATTTCTATAATTCACCTTCTCCATCCCTTTTCTTTTGTGCCCCAATAAGAAAAACACAATGCTCTACTTTGAACATGATTTTGTTCTTTCTACTGGCAACACCAGCCAACAAATCTGTCTATTTTAAACTTGTTTTTAAACATAGAAATGTGGAAAACTATATTCTAAACATAAAATAAGTATTCGGAAAATATTATTTAAAATTAATACTGTTTATTCATATGACCCTAAAGGAATAACAACTTCAACTTACTACAAGCTTAGCACTTTCCATTGGTTGGTTTACATATTTTTAGGAATTCAAGTGATATTTGAAGTAGTTTTATCTTGTGATAATAAACTAATTTAGAATCATTGAAACTTCAATAATATCTGTCACTCATATCTATTAACCTACTTTAAATTCATGCTACTCAGTACCCAGAATTACGTTGGCTATTATAAGGGTCCATTTAAATATGTTCTAGGCATATTTTGTGCGAATGTAAGTACATATACCTATTCAAAACTTATAAAGCATATCCTCATTGTCATTCAACAAGAAAAGCACAATAACCTACTCTTCCTAATTTATAATCTAGCAATAATTACACTTAGTATATTTTAAGGGATGTTATGTTTCTAAAATTACTTGATAAACTGTAATTCATGAATGAAAAGTAAATAACTTTTATCTTACATACACACTCATGTACATATTCAACTGTGAAAAACATTACTAATCAATCATGGCTATATTTTTTAGTAATCCTTGACAAAGTATTAGAATCCTCCTCAATCCTGTGCATTTGGCAGCTATTATCAATTGATTGAGGCTCACTCAAAAAATAAAAAATGTTTGCAATCTCTATTATTACTAAATGATCCTTTATGCATATTTTTAAAATGATCACAGTCTTCTGTAGACTGTTATTAGAAGGCCATATGAGAAGAATCATACAAATAGAAACTAGGGTAGCTGATGGCAAGAGTTTATTCTATGTAAACATTGGCAAGATCTGTTACATAAAATTTTAAATTCATAAAGCAATGTAAATAAAATACTGAATGGCACGACCCTTTTGATTACATAAATTTAATATACTTTATAAAAACTCAATGAAGAATGATGTGCAATAATCAGTGGCTCCCTAAGTCCAAGGACTAATGGAAGTCTACGTAAATAGGACAGAGGGGACACTGACAATTTGTGATAGCCAACTTTGACTGTAATTTTTACTCTTTATTTCTAATTCTTTCTTTCTTTTTTCCTTTTTTTTTTTTTTTTGAGTTGGAGTTTCACTCCATCGCCCAGGCTGGAGTGCAGTGGCACACTTAAAACCACCGCAGCCTCAACCTGCTGGGCTCAGGCGATCTTCCCTCCTCAGCCTTCCAACTAGCCAGAACTATAGGTGCGCGCTACCACGCCCGACCAATTTTGTTTGTTGTAGAGACAAGGTCTCATCATGCTGTCCAGGATGGTTTCAGACCGGCGGGCTTAGGCAATCCACTCACCTCAGTCACCCAAAGTGTTGGGCGTACAGGCTGAACCACCAATTCTTGCCTAATTATTTCTTTTAAAGAGATTTCTAGAATGGGGTAAGGTTACGTTAAATGGTGTGAACATTTTTAATGTTTCAATAGAAATAATTAGAAGTGAAGAGAAAAGACAAAGTTGGCTATCACAAATTATTTTTGAAACAAAAAAATCAAGCAACAACAGAATACTAAACATACAAAAAGTGGTTACATATGTTAAACTTCACCATATGGTAGAATACTATTCACTATTAACATGATAGTTCCAAAAAAAGATAGGAAGGACATAAAAATGTTTGTGCTATTATATTGTATAAAAATACAAGACACAACAATGTGCACAATATCTTGACTATTATACAATATAAAAAGCATGAGAAAACATTGCCAAGATACTAACAGCAGTTACCTCTGGGTACTGATTATTAGTGTATTGTTTTTCTCTCTTTAGTTATAACTTTCAGCACATAAACAATAATCTAGACGTTTTTTCAAGATGGCAGAATAACTGCACATGGAAAATTTAAAAAGGAACAGAGCATCCAAAGATATTAACACCAAAGAAACATCATTCAAACAGATAACAGACTCCTCAGCAGCAACAATAAATATCAGAAAGCAGTCACATGTCTTCATGTCTTCAAACTGCTGTGAAGAAATATCTCACAAAATAGGATTCCATATTTACCTCAAGTGTCATTGAAGAATAAAGGATTAATGAAGAAAATTCCAGCAGATATACAAAATACAAGAAGTGTTCACTGGAAAATTATATAAAATAATAACAAAAAATAACAGTATTACTACAAAGTAAAGAAAAATAAACTTCTAAAGAAATGAGATACAAGAAACAAAGGTGAGGAAATAAGTCAAACGAAACAAAATAAAAACACTCATGTAATTTTTAGAAATTGATGATAAAATTATAATAACTATAACAATACAGATATTCTCTTTTACTCATTCAATTATTTGGTTTAACTAATATTTCTCATCTCCACCATGAAATCTTCCAATTCTTGTTTAATACCCACAGTATATACACACTTGTGCATTTAGAAGACTGTTCTTTACTTCTCCCATATGTTTTCACTTTCTGCTCTTCAGATGCGTGCTGCAGTCAGTTGTGTTTGATCCTAAACCTGTTTGAATTGCTTATTGTAATTACTGTACATAATTAATATATTATTATATTAGTTTTTTGAAATTAAAAG
This sequence comes from Carlito syrichta, assembly GCF_000164805.1. Taxonomy (NCBI): domain Eukaryota; kingdom Metazoa; phylum Chordata; class Mammalia; order Primates; family Tarsiidae; genus Carlito; species Carlito syrichta. The sequence goes on along the minus strand of NW_007233307.1, from coordinate 85,125 downwards.
ATTGTTTCTATAGAAACTGAATAGAATACTTTGAAAAAATTTTATAGAAACAAGGTATTTTAATAAAAAGATACTATCAAATTAAATGTGGTTTAGACAAGTGTAAAATCGTGGCAAAGATAGTATCAACACCCAGAAGAATTTCGCATTCAAATTGCTCCACATAAATTCTCACCTCACTCAAAAGAAACACACACTAAAACTTATGGAGAATCACTTCTGATGTGGTTTATGCAGAATAGAAAAGACAGGCCAGGTTCACAGGAACAATAAAATGACAATATTGGATTTTGTCATATGGGGTATTTTCTGCATATATTGAGATCTGTTTTTTTGTTCTATCCTTTTAGTTTGTTAATATGGTGAGTTAAATTGATTCACTTAATGGCTTTCAAATATTGAACCAATCTTGCAATCCAAGGATAAACTGCACTTGATGGTGATATATTGTTTTTTTCATACGTATTCTAATTTGAGTTGCTAGAATTATGGTAATTGCATTGGTATGTAGTTTCCTTTTCTTGTAATATATTTGATTGAGCTGATATTAGAGTAAAAAAGGTCTCCTAGAAGAAACTGTGAAGAGTTTCTGCCTCTTCAATTTTCTGGAAGAGTTTATTATGAATTAATATTATTTTTAAATGTTTGATAATTAATTAGTGTCTGCATATTTAAAGTGAGTTTCTTATAAGCAACACATCATCAAGTGTTGATTTTTCATCCAGACTGACAATTTCTGTTTTTTAATTGGGGTGCTGAGAATATTTATATTGAATATAATTTTTGAGATGTTTATTGGTTTTTTTCTCCATTTCTTCTTCATAGATTTAATGTTTCCAATAATAATAACCTAATGAAAGCAGTGCTTGTTGCCTTTTCTCCACAGACTAGACTTTTGTTCTATAGTTGGAGGAAAGAAAAGCTTCTGGGGACAGTCTCCTCGCCCTTGTTTCCTGGCAGAACTGTTCTTTTCCTCCCCCAGGTCTGCAATACTATAGCCATTTTTAAAAGTCTCTTTTCAATATTTTCTGTTTGGACCAGTCGGGTTGATGCTGACAAAGGGTATAAGTGGATTTTAACTTCACCAATTTTTCCTGCCCCATCAAGGGTTTCACATTATCCCACTAACCAGACCTTGGCCTTTCCTAATTTGGAAAACTTTCTCCCTGAATTTTTCTTTCCAGTGTCTGATTGGTTATACCCTAGTTGTGAAAACGTTCATAACTTCAAATCCTGAAGCCACCTTCTCTCATGTTTTGAGTCAGATGGTTACTCTGCAACCTCAGCTCCCTAATGTGTTTGAGATTGAACATAAATTTAAAATAAGCTTGTTTTTTTGTTATTTTAAAGCCAGAAGCAATGCTCTTTACAGCGTTTAAATTTTATTCTTAGCACAAGAGGAATCTACACATAGGCTTTAGGTAAAGGAGACCCTGTATTCATTTTTGTTTGTTTGTTTGTCTCAACCTGTTCGTGGTAATTGGACCATGGCATCATATTAAAGTAGATTTTTTATTTTTTTAAAGACGTGGGGTACAATTCAGGGTTAGGTATATAAATGTTCATTATGCAGGTACCCTTGTTGATGAGGTGTGGCCCGCACCGGCAGTGGGGGCCACACCTCATCAATCCCTTACTGCCAATCCCTTTCTTATAGTATAATGGTAGTTGTTCAAGGTCCGCTTATGAGTGAAAACATGTGATTCTCAGTTCTTTGTTTCTGTCATAGATCACTCAGTATTTTAGGCTCTAAGTCCATCCAAGTTGCTGTGAATTACATAATTTTACCCTTCTTTATGGCTGTGTAACATTCCATCATGTATAGGTACCACATTTTTTTATCCAGTCCTCTTTCAATGGGCAGCATGGTTAGTTCTATGGTTTTGTTTTTGTGAACAATGCTGCAATAAACATGCGTGTGCACTCTTTTTCACAGAGTGACTTGAGTTTCTCCAGGTATATTCCCAGTAGGGAGATTGTGGGGTCGTATGGAAGGCTGATTTTTAGATTTATTAGGAATCGCCAAAGTGTTTTCCAAAGAGATTGTACTAGTTTACACTACCACCAAGTGTCAATTTTTATTTTTAATAGATTACACTTGCTTCTAAATGGAGAATGGTTTGTTGCACAGAGAAGGAAGGCGTCAAAGTAAGTAGAGATAGCCATGTGAAAGATAAGAGTGGGGAAAGCCTAGCATGAGTGTGGCCCATGTGTGTGGCCCAAGAACAAACATTTCAAAGCTGTAAAGAACTTGGCTGAAAAACAGAAATGTGTCTTTGTGTCTCAAGTATGGTAAATAAGGAGTGTGGTATCATCAGAAAATGTTGAAAGAAGAGTCAGAGCCCAGATTATACAGAATTCGGTAAAACAAATTTAGATTTTTGTTTTTGTCTTTAAAAAAAGTAAAAAAAAAGGTGAGAAGTTTGATGGGAACGAGAAAAATAAAGATAATTATTTTTATTTCTTTGTTGTTTTTGTATACACACATTTCTATTTATGCCAGATTATATATATTATTTTTATACCAAAATGTAATTTTTAAAAAAGCAATAGGAAATTACTGAAAAGTATTGATCCAATACTTTAGCTTGCACTTTTAAGTAAATTTTTCACTTTTATTTTTTAAATAAAGTTGCAGAATAGTAGAGTTCTTGTGAGCTCTTCACCCAGGTTTCTGTAAAGTTAGAATTATGCATAATTATAGTATAACAATAAAATGACAGCAAATTAACCTTCATAGTAATACTGTTAACTATTATGTAAAGGTTATTTACATTTCATCAATTATGCTACTAAAGGCTTTTTAATTTTTTTTTTCAGAATACTACATTGCATTTTATTTACATGTCCACTTCAGTTTTCTATGTTCTATGACAGTTCCTCAGTGTTTCTTTGTTTTCTTTCTTTTTGTTTGTTTTTCTGATCTTGACATTTTCAAGAGTTCTGGCCAATTGTTTTGCATGATATTACTCATTTTGTATTTGTTTAATGTTTATCATGATTAGATTGATTTTATAAATTTTTAACAAAAATACCACAGAATAATTTTGTGTCTATCTGAGTACATCATATGAGCAGGTGTATGATGTCAACCCATCCTTAGTACTGGGGATGTTAACCTTGATCACTTGATCAAGGTGGTCTCAGCTAGATTCTCTGTTGTAGAGTTACAAAATGTAGTTTGTAATTTGAATTTAACCTAGAGAATGGATTGGTGAATAGCAAGATGGAAGTTAGGCAGAACAAAAAAGATTATTAAATTAGATCACATAAGATATACTATCACTCAAACTAGGTGCATAGTGGTAGAAAAGAAAAAATAGATTTGCAGTATACTATGAAGTAAAAATTGAACAAAACCTTGGTGATGGATACGACTGAGTGAAGAAACATGAGATATCAAGAGAAACTTTAAAGTTTCTCTTACAAAAGGTATTCTTTGTACAATGAGGCAGTGACATTCTTTGAGATAGAAAAAATTGGATTAGTCATGTGTGCTGTTTTAAGATGAAGCATGAATAATAATGGAGAAATAAACAAGTGGAATCAAAGAGATGAGCTAGGAAGTTATTGCATTAGTCCAGATTAACATTGTTTTTATTAGAAGAGATGACAAAAATGAAAAATTAAAAAGCTACCTCTCTAATTTAAAAGATCATTTAGGCTAAGTAATCTTTTTGTTTGCTGGTTTGTTCAGAAGTCTAGGTATATCAAAGGTATATGTCATGAAATATCTAGATAAGTATTTCTCTCAATAAGTATTATGCCTTAATGATTGAAGGGAATTGATAAGGAAGAGACAAGTGAAATTGATATCTCCCTTGTCAGATATACAGTTGGCAAATATTTTTTCCCATTCTGTGGACTGTCCCCCTGTTCTCTTGATGGTTCCTGTTGCTTTGCAGAAGCTTGTTAGTTTGATGAGGTCCCACTTGCCTATCTTATTTCTTAAGGTATGAGCATTTAGAGTACTGAATAGGAATTGGTTGCCAGTTCCAATTTCCATAAGGGTGTCTCCTGCATTTTCTAAGATTCTTAAAGTTTGAGGTTTTATATTTAGGTTTTTTTATCCATTTAGAGTTAATTTTTGTGTATGGTGATAGGTAAGAGTCCTGTTTCAATCGTCTGCATGTGATCAGTAAATTTCCCCAGCACCAATTACTGAACAAGTTCTCCTTTCCCCAGTGGTTGCTGTTGGAGGCTTTATCAAAGATGAGTTGGTTGAGGAATTGAGGCTTTGCTTCCGGAATCTCTATTCTGTTCCATTGGTCTATGTGCCTGTTCTTGTACCAATACCAGGCTGTTTTGATTACTATAGTCTTATAGTAAAGTTTGAAATCTGGAAGTGTAATACCTCCTGCTTTGTTTCCTCTGTTAAGGATTGCTTTGGCTATTTGGGGTCGTTTATGTTTCCATATGAATTTTAGTATTGTAATTTCAAGGTCTGAGAATGATGTTGGTAACGTAGTGGGTATTGTGTTGAATCTGTAGATTGCCTTTGGTAGGATGGCCATTTTAACAATGTTGATTCTTCCTATCCATGAGCATGGAATATTTTTCCATTTGTTTGTGTCTTCTTGGATTTCCTTGAGTGGTGTTTTGTAGTTCTCATTGTAATGATCTTTCACTTCTCTGGTTAGGAAAATGTTGTATTTCTTTTTCTTTTTTCTTTCTTTTTTTTTTGGAGGCTATTGTGAATGGGATTGTGCTTTTAATTTGGGTCTCTACCAGCTTGTTTTTGGTGTATAGAAATGCAACTGACTTTTGCACATTTATTTTGTATGTTGAGACTTGCCAAAGTCCTTTATCAGTGCAAGCAGGTTTTTGACAGATCCTCTTGGATTTTTAAGATATAGAATCATATCATCAGCAAAGATGGTTAACTTGACATCCTATTTTCCTATTTGGATTCCCCTTATTTCCTTCTCTTGTCTAATTATCCAAGCTAGGACTTCCAACACAATGTTAAACAAGAGAGGTGAGAGTGGGCAGCCTTGTCTTGTTCCAGTTTTTAGGGGAAATATTTCCAGTTTCTATGCATTTAGCAGTATGTTAGCTGTGGATTTATCATAGATGGCACTTAATATTTTGAGGTATATTCCTTCTATACCCAGGTGTTTGAGGGTTTTTATCAAGAAGGATGTTGGATTTTATCAAAAGCTTTTTCTGCATCTAATGATATAATCATGTGGTTCTTGTTTTTACTTCTGTTGATATATTTAATTACATTTATGGCTTTGCAAAAGTTGAACCATCCCTGCGTACTGGAGATGAAGCCAACTTGGTCATGGTGGATGATTTTTTAGATCTGTTTTTGGATCTGATTTTTTAGAATCTTTTTGGGGATTTTTGCATCTGTGTTCATAAAGGAGGATCTACAAGGAACTCAAATGAGCCAAAAGGAAAAAAAAACAACCCATTAAAAAGTGACCAAAAGACATGAATAGACACTTCTCAAAAGAAGATATACCAGCAGCCAACAGATACATGAAAAAGTGTTCAGCCTCACTCATCATCAGAGAAATGAAATCAAAACCACATTGAGATACCCTTAACCCCAGTAAGAAAGACCATCATTAATAAAACAAACAACAATAGATGCTGGTGATTATGCAGAGAAAAAGAAGCGCTTCTACACTGCTGTTTGGAATGCAAACTAGTACAACCTCTTTGGAAGACAGTGTGGCAGTTTCTGAAAGAACTAGATATTGACCTTCCATGTGACCCATCAATTCCCCTACTGGGAATATACCCTGAGGAACTCAAATAATTCTACAAAAAAGAACCTGCACATGTATGTTTGATGCGACTTTATTCACAAAAGCAAAAATATGTAACCAACCATGCTGCCCACCGAAGCTGGACTGGATAAGAAAAGGTGGTGCATATGCACTATGGAATATTATGCAGCCATAAAGGACAAACATATGTTCTTTGCAGCAACTTGGATGGATTTAGAGTCAACATACGCAGTGATCTATCAGCAACAAAGAACAGAGTACTATATTATCACTCATAAGCAGAACTCAAACAATTATAAAACTATAATAAAGGGATTGGCAGTAGTGGTAAACTGTCAGTGGAGGTGGGTGGGATTGGCAGTTGAGGGAAACTACTAGGGGAAGGAGGGGCACACCTTGATTACCTGCATAATCAAGGTCTGTATACCTAACCCTGAATTGTATCTCACATCTTTATAATAAAAAGATTTTTTTAAAAAGAAAATGATATCTCCTAGATTTCTTGCTTTGCAAAGTTGAATTGTGAACTGTGGTTCCACCTATTTTGACAGAAAGCAGTGGTGCGGAACTGGGTTTAGGATAATACTTACTTTCACCTTCAGTAGTAATACCACAATAGCAGGCGTGAGAGAGATCGGGAGGGGCAAATTTCTTCTCACAGAACCAAGACAGACATGTCCTCTTACAATATGGCTTTTCAGCAGTATATTGTGGAGTCTGACAGGAGAACATTTTCCATCTGGTTTTTAAAAGAAAAGGTCAAGGAATCTTGCCAAGAAATACTGTTCCTACTCAAATATGTCACTGATTCTTTTATCTTCCAATAAAGTTTGTGATGTTGCCTTGGCTAGCACCAGTGAATTGCTGCTGCCTCTCTCTCTTTCAGCATGAGAAGTTTTCAAAAGAAAACCACAACCCTACATGGCAAAATTTTAAAAATCAATCAATATAGCAAGTATCATGCCATTCGCACATTATCTAGAGGCGAAATCCAGCAAGGCAAAATTTCCGGTCATACAGAACACATTGTGTAACCACCTGAAAACTTCAACATCACCAATAAAAGAATGCAAAGGCCACAACAAGGGCAAAGACTAGAATGTACTTATTGCTAGATGTAGAGCATTTTTACCCCTTTCTGAATATTCAGTGATCAACAAAATTTACACATCATTTTCTTTTTCTTTTTTTTTTTTTGAGTTGGAGTCTCACTCTGTCACCCAGACTGGAATGCAGTGGCCACACTGGGCCACTGCAGCCTCGATCTGCTGGGCTCCGGTGATCCTTCTGCCTCAGCCTTCCAAGTAGCTGGAACTATAGGCATGCGCTACCACGCCTGGCTAATTTTTTATTTATTGTAGAGATGAGGTCTCACCAAGTTGCCCAGGTGGGTCTCGAACACACGGGCTCAGGAATTTCACTCACCTCAGCCTCCCGAGGCACAGGATTACAGGCTGAGCCACCGAGCCCAACATAGTAATCATTTTCAAAGGTTGAAACCAAGGAGATAGGATGCAGAGCTCAGGGAAATCCAAACTGTGGAAGGTACCAAATCATGTCAAGAAGAAGCTAATACTTTTTTTTTTGGTAACAAAAAATAGTATTCTTTCTTCTCTTCTTCCTTCACTGTATTAATACAGCAATTATAGAGAACTTTCAGATATGTGTACTTTGTTTTCAGTATCTGTGGCTTACCAGATGGCAAATTGCATGATTTGTCTATCTAAAACTACAACATATGAATCAGTAGAAAGATCTAGGACTGTTATCAACTGGAGATAGTATAGAACACATGGAGAAATAAAAATGAAAATGGTTTCCAGGAATGTATGTTTTTGTCTGCTAATCTAGTAGTTCATTGGGGAATGGTATATTCATGTGTTAAATCATTATGAAAAAATGAAATACTGATATTATACTAATACTAATTATTAATGGCATATCACAGACTTTAAAGAAAGAAAACATTTCATGTCTGTCCAACCATACAGAGAATACAAAACCTTTTAGGGATCTTAGACTCATAACTTAAAGCTGCTTAGCACCAAAATGACTAGTCAATTCAGTAACATTTACCACCACTCCACAGCCCTTTCATCAAATATTTAATAAGATGAACTGTCTTTTTATTCTCAATGGTTGACCTTTTAGCATTCATTGAAATGTACGTATTGAATATAATCTACATAAATACAATAAAATACAATCCAGCCTAGCAATCATTTTTTGTTCAATAGCATAAGCATATCAAACGTATAAGGCCTGAAATATCTTTTTTTTTGTTTTTTTTTTTTAGTTGGAGTCTCATTCTGTCGTCCAGACTGGAGTGCAGTGGCCGCTCCCGGCCACCGCAGCCTCGACCTGATCGCTGAGGGCTCCAGCGATCCTTCTGCCTCAGCCTTCCAAGTAGCCAGAATTACAGACATGCGCTACCACGCCCGGCTGATTTTTTGATTTATTATAGAGATGAGGTCTTGCTGCCCAGGCGGGTCTCGAACCCGCGGGCTCAGACAATCCACTCACCTCAGCCTCCCAAAGGCGTGGGATTACAGGCTGAGCCACCGAGACCGGCTCTGAAATATCTTATTCAATATTTATTTAACTTCTCATGTGTAGGCACAGATGATTTTACTGTTTCAAATAGTCTTGAATAAATATCCTCAGTAATATCTAAACTCAGATACGTAAAATATAACATTTAAAATACATTTTCTGTTTAATCAACTTAACTAATGGAGTTTTAAGTTTTAAAATTTATTTTATTTTCCAGATGCCTTATATTTTGCTGAGAAAAAAAATCATGCTATTTTTCTGTGAGGTAACTATCTAACTGATTCACACTACAAAGGAATACTAAATATGAGAGACAAGAACATCCTGTAAATGCCAATTGGGCTTCTGCCTACCTGTTGTGCTCATAAAATCCAAATAATCAAGATTATTTCCACAGGTAAAGTCATTTATTCTTTGGTGGCCATTAAATAAAATAGAAAAAGCAGTTGATTAACTATTAGACTCTCAAACTTCATGAGTACTGGTGTTATAGTATCCTGCTCCCCAAATAAGATTTATTTTCAGAAGTTATGGTTCTTATGAAATGCTACAGGATCCAGAATAATGATCAACATAGCATGCATGTAGATCAAGAAAGGAATTTTTAAAATACTGGAATTAGGGAACACATTAAAGTTTGACTTGCTAATATTTCCTAATTGTGATTCTTGGAGAAATACAATTTAAAATGATAAATATTCATCCTTAGAAATAGTGTACTTCCTTATTTCTTTTTTAGCAACTAATCAGCTTGTTCATTTATATTTTTTCTCCACATAAGGCTAGTTGCAGAAAAGTTACTGTAGACTGTTTTTAATACTTACTTTCAAATATGTACTGCTCTCGATGTATTTGAACAACTCAAAAAGAAAAGATAGGGGTGACTCTATCTTGAACATCCCTTAAGAAACAGGTAAGTTATTAGTAGATTTGTGTAAGTTCTTTGGCATATGTCAAAGGACTGAGAAAGGGAGAATGCACAGTCTCAAAGTCAGCACTGCTGTGAAGCCTTGATTCCTGACTGAGAGTCTGGGAGGTTGGGGATTGAAGCTCCTGCTTCCATTGTTTTTCTCTGTAAAGTTTAATTTACGTTTGGCGGAATTTCAAAACAAGATCACTGTGAGAGTTTCTTTGCCTTAGATTTGCAATAAGTACAGCCCCACTTGGGCAGGAAATACAGAAGTAAGATGGAAACTAAAAGACAATTCACAGAGCAAGAAATAGGAATTGTATGATTGATGGAAAAATGTTCAGTCCTCCAAAATCATAAAAAAACTAAGCTGAATTCACAACAATAAATCATTTTTCATTTATCAAATTAGCAAGAATTAAAAGTACCAACACCCTTTGCTGGCAAAGGAGAGATGTGGGCACTTTAACATGTTGCTTATGGGAATGTCAACTAATATAGAGTTTCTGAAAAAAATTAAAATGTATCAAAAAGCCTTTTAAATTCTCATATTCTTTGATTCTGGCATTTAGAATTAATGAAATTTGAAAAATAGGTGATTATTAGATTAGATAAGCTATTCACCTTACACAAGGGCCTACTCTTAGGCAAACCAAAGAGTAAAACTGCTCTAACTGCTCTATTGGGACAATTGGATCACATTGTTTCTGGGTGTTTGAAAGAGTTCAGTGCTATTGTACTTGCACTTGGATCCTGCGGGATTTTTAGCTTTGAAATATTATTCTAAAATCTAAAAATTAAATAGATAAAGTAATGCATGGATGAATAGTTCTTTAAGTCAAAGTCCACTGAAAATGCTTAGATCTGCTGTTTTATCTCATGGAAAGTGAATTAATTTAAGTGGAGTAAATCTCCAAAGATCAGATTAGTAAGTGGTGCTTGATAACAAGTAAAAAACAAACAAACAAACAAACCAAAAAACCCACAACTGTTTTTCCCACAAATAGCATAGGACATATTAGAATAAATTGAGTTCATTTTAATCAAATAATCAAATAAGAAGCCATGAGAGACTAGATTCTTATCCATATCCTTAGAAATGTCAATGATGTAAATGTTTAGTAAGAAATGCATCCACATGTTTCCCTGCCTAGCACCTGGGATTGTGAATATTCTTCACGTTGCTTCACTGCACACATATTGTTGAACTACACTTTTGAGTCCTGTATGCGTTCTCATCTGGTTCCCTACATGTGCTAGATTTAAAAGGATAGACCCTAAACACAGCTAAAGTGGTCATGACAGAGATGATAATAAACTTTTAAAAATACATAAGATGTATTTTATGTCTTAGGGAGCAATGATCACATATGTCTGAAAAAAAAATACAAAACCACAATGTAAAAACTCCTGAGCGTAGCCCTTGCATTCTCACTGCTGATTGAACACTATATAATGGCTTGGGAAGAATGACATGAAGATAAAGATGTCACGATGCATTGCTACAAGAAAGAATCAACTAGCCCCCTGGTAATTAAGAGTCTGTCACTTTGTCATGAAGAAAGAGATCACAAGTAGTGCCAGATATCAGAAAGGCACATGTGGTTATCATTTCAATACTGAGGCAAGGGAAACCCAACTTGATTAAAGAGGGCACTTTGGAAAATAAGAGCACTTTGTTGTTTGATAGCTTGCACTCCTGAAAACATTCTTTTAAAGGAAAAAGCAAAAGCTGTCCACTAGTACTACCTATATGAGTATTTAGACAGCAAATGGTGTTTAATAAGAGCTGTAGTTTAGGTCAATACATGTGTTTCTGGTATCAGATAGTGTCTTTAGTACATTTTATCTGACAGATGCAACATCTCTCTTTTGACTTCAATGTAATATGGCTCCTAAGAAATGCAGCTATTTTGATGCCAGTCTTTCATATTTTGAGATTTGCTAGAATAGCAACCATAGCAATGCAGCCTATGTGAGAGTAACATGACCACCAAATCCTGCATTTCCTTAAAATATTTTTAAATGTTTTTATCCAAGTACTTTAAACACATTATCTAATTCAATAGTGTTTGTTTTGTATAGGTGAAAACTAGCCTTCAGACTGGTCAAGTAGCCACAGAATAGAATAGAAAAATAAGATTTTTCCCTAAAGTTTGTCAGACATTTACAAAGCTGATATCATTACCCCTATTGTACCATGACTTTGTAAGTATACTAGTATAAAGTCAAGATAAAGACCTGAGGTCTGGTGTCAGCTGTTATTGACTCAACATATGATCTTGGGAAAATCAGCTCTTTAATGGCTGTTTCAGTGTTCCCTGTCTACTTGTCATTTTGTAGGCCATAAACATTTTACTATAGCCCCTGATTTTCATTGGTATGTAATTCTCTCATTTTCCCAGCATGATCCTTCAATAAATACATTTGGAATCAGAATGAATAAAAGGTTGAATTAGTTCCCACAGGCTTCTAGGATAGTTACATTTAAAAAGTCCTTCAGAGAATTGTCTCAAGCAGAGATAGAGGAAAAGATCAGAATTCACTACTCATGTCCCTCCTTTTATGGACATTAGTTTTATTTTCTGAGTCTGCCATTATCAGTGAGGTCTCTGGGACTTAGGTTGTAGAATAGAAGTGCAGAAAGCCCTAAACAGATTATTTCATTAATTGTGTTATCTCTGCTAATAGTCTCTTGTATTAGTTGGGATAATTGAAAGTTGACTGCAATAACAATGAGGTTACTCCTGAAAACTGATGGGACAAATCTCACAAAGCAGGCTTGGTGAAGTCACTAAAGACAGCAAATCACTCTTCATCCAAGAAATTCAGGAATTCTTGTTACTTTGTGAAATACTAACAAAAAAAAGTTCTCTCTAAAAAAGAATTTGAATAATATTCAAAATGTTGCTAATTCTCTATTAACATTCATATAGCTAGATGACAGGTAGTATTACCAACCACTATCAATACTTTACTAATGATGAAATATCTGAAGTACGTTCTTAAAAGGGTCATAGATATTATTAAATGTGAGGCAGGGCAAAAACATAAACGTGTCAAGCATTCTTAGATGCCAGATTAATTTCCACAAGGATTTTCAAACAATTTCTCCCATTTAAGTCCAAAAAACAATCCTGCATATGGGTACTTTTATATTCATTTTGCAGATGAAATAACTGAGGAACATAGACTTTAGCAACTTGCCCAGTACTATGGTTTAAATGTGTTCTTCAAATTTCATCTGTTGAAATATAATCCTCAAATTCATATGTTGATTGAAAGTGAGACCTTTAGGCTGTAAGTAAGATTAGATAAGATCATCAGAATGAGGCTTTCATTGTGGGGCTGATGACTATAAGAAGAGAAAATGAGACATGAGCGGATATACATGTTCTTCTTATCTCTCTACATGATGCCCTTTGTCATGCAAGTAAGAAACAAGATAAGAAGAAAGCCCTCACCAGATTCCAGTGCTATACCCTTGGGACATCACAGCCTCCAGAACCATGAGCTAATAAACTTCCTTTCCTTATAAATTACCCAATTCCAGATACTCTATTATAACAACTAAAAACGAACTAAGACATCTATGATTCTACTGCTAATCATGACAGAACTTTCATGACTTTAGATGCCTTTGCTTTTTCCACTAGATGATGCAAAAGCATCTGGACTCTTTTAGATGATCCTTCTTAGCTTTTGTGATTGAAGACATACACTTAACAGATGGAGAAGGGTGCAGTTTGTGGCTTTATAACAGAGTGGAGTATTCCCTTATGTGAAGACAACTTGTCATGTCCCTCATTATCACTAGAGTCCAACCAAGTGAACAAATTAACCCTGGTTTAGAATCAGGGAAATAGAAGTGCTGTCTAGATACTAGCAGAAGTTGGTTCAACATATAATTAACTCACTTAACAGCCCTTTGAAGGAAAGAGATTACTTTATCAGCGTCTTGACAGATGAGGGAACTGAGCTAAGGAAAGTTGAAATGATATGTCTAGCATCACTAGGAGATTAGTTATAGAGCTAGGAATAGCCCAAATGCCTTTGGATTCTCCTTTTATCTTACTAACAAGAACATTTTGCATCAAACACAAAGCACTATAATATATAGTACCAGTTACATAGGGCAATTATTCCAGGAATGTGAGATATTATAGAAACATATGCTTCACAAAATTTAAAAAAATGTGGCTTTCTTTCTGTTACAGTCATCCGGGATTTGAGAAAAAATTGATGAATATAGGACTTAATTTTAACAAATTAATTAAGCTATCATACAAATTCCTTTTATCAAGATATTTCCCACTGTTGTTCTGTTAGTTTGCTGGGTATGTCCAGAATCAGTATTCTATATCTGTCATAATCCCAAATGTTAATAATAAGTAAAGTGCTATTATAGAAATCCATGCATCAGTTCAAATTTCATCTTTTCTATTCCATTCAAAATAAGAGTTAGAAAAACAGACTGCAACTCTCATTTTATGCAGTCCAGGTTTGCTCCCTCACTCATTGGCTTAGAACATTTTATTCTCTACAAGAACATTCCAAAGAAATTCCAGCACCAAGTACTTGGAGAGCACTTAAAAACTCAAAGTTTACTTGCAGAAGAAAGAGTGGTTTTGATTTGTGAGTATATTAATAATGATAATACTGCTACTGTCATAAGCTTTTATTATGCATTGGGCATTATGATAAATTATGATTGACATACATAGTCTAATTTAATGCTCACAGAAAACCTCAGCGATTATTGCTATTATTTATTATCATTCACATTTTAAAGGTACAAAAACTGAGGCCCAGCATGTGCTCATATTTCATGTAGCTATAAGAGTCAGAGTAGGCATTCAAATTCAAGACTTTGACTCTAGTTTGTTAACTCTTAGCTAATGTTCAATGTAATTCTTCTGCCAAGGAGACTATACCGAAATACAGGGCCAACATATCTGCTGAATAAAGCAGTCCAAATTCTCAAGTGAACCTCAGACTGGGCTGTTAGCCAATGTACTGTATTATTCCTTATACTCTGCAATAAAGCCTATGAGTCATTGACTATCAGTCAACAGGCATTTATGCAGTATATACTGCATGTAGAGCTCTAGATAAATGACTGCAAGTGTAGTAAGAAAGACTGGAAGAGAGGGTAAAAATAATAAACACACAAATTGCTCAGTTTGACTAACAGAAAGAGAAAAGAATTGACTACAAAAACTGTTCGTAACGTAAAATCGCGACTATATCTATGCAAAGGATATTTTGGAAAATAAAAATTGAGGCATTCATGTATTATTGAGACAGCAGCTGAGGAACTGCTTAGCAGTAGTGTATGCTACGAATTATTTGCTTGACCAAATGAATCATTTGAGCCCTAAATCAATATGCATGTATGTGTGCATGTATATATGTATTTGGGTAGACATTATCAAAACTGTTCTAGGATGGTTGATAAATAATTAGCATTTATATCTGTTCTATAGAAATGAGTTTTATGTGTTACAGTTGGAATGTGTCCTCAACATTTGAATTAAAATGAGTATAAAAATTCCTTGAAAAAAATAAAATATAGTACATGAAGAGTTGAGTTTCCCCTTTTATGTCCTTGAACTTACCAAGACACACAGACAAAAGGAAAAAAAGCAGAAAGTAGCCCATAAAATATAACTCATACAGTTGATATCATCTGTAAAGGTGATTTTTATTTTTTCACCTGCGATTTGAACTAACATAACCTTACTTTTGGTGTATAATGCTTGAATTTAAAATACTAAAAGGTTAAATAACTAAATAGGCACAATTAAGTAAAAAATCATTTACAATAGTATCAAGATGTATAAAATACTTAAAATTAACTTTAAACAAACAAGTAAAAGATCTGTACAATTAAAATGATAAACCATTGATTAAAGAAATTGAAGAAGACAAATAAGTGGAAAGATAGCTCATGATCGTGAGCTAAAAAAATTAATATTATTAAAATGCTCATATTACCCAAAGCAATCTACAGATTCAATGCAATCTTTATCAAATTTCCAATGTCGTTTTTCACAGGAATTCAAAAACACAGTTCTAAAAGTTATATAGGCTTTCAAAAGAAGTGGAGTAGCCAAAGCAATCTTCTGGAAAAAAATTGGAAGCATCACATTCTCTGATTTCAAAATATGTTATGAAATTATTGTAATCAAAACACCATGATACTGGCATAAACAACAACAGCAAAAAAAAAAAAAAAAAAAAAAAAAAAAACAACGCAGTTCCCAAAGCAACGAGATAGAAAACCCAGAAATGAACCCAAGAATTTGTGGTCAATTGATTTTCAACAAACGTACCAAAACACACAATGGGGAAAGAACAATCTCTTCAATAAATAGTGTTGGGAAAACTAGATATCACAAGCAAAAGAATTAATTTGGATCCTTATTCCACACTATATGCAAAAATCAACTTAAAATTGATGAAAGACGTATATGTAATATTTAAAACTGTAAAATTACTAGAAGAAAACACAGGGAAAAACTCTACAACGTTGGTCTAGACAATGATTTCTTGGAAAGGACTCTAAAAACACAGGCAATGGAAGTAAAACTAGACAAATAGGATGGCCCCAAACTAAAAAATTCAACAGCAAATGAAACAATAAACAGAATGAACACATAATCCATGGATTACAAGAGAATATTTGCAGACCATACATACTTCTGATAAGGGTGGTGTGTGTGTGTGTGTGTGTGTATGTGTGTGAGTGTGTGTGTGTGTGTGTATGCAAGAAACTAAATAACCTGATTAAAAAATGGCCATAAAGGATCTGAATAGAAATTTCTCAGAGAAAGATACTAACAGATATATGAAAAAATTATCACCATCACAAATTATGCGGGTAATACAAATAAGATAGTATTTCACATTTATTAGTATGATTATTATCATACTAATAAATAGTATGTGAGATAGTGTTTCACATTTATTAGTATGGTTATTATCAAAAAGACAAATGATATGTGTTGATGAGAATGTGTAAAAAAGCAATAGTCATTTGGAAAATAGTATGAAAGTTCCTCAAAAAGAAAACTTAAAATAGAATTACCAAATGATCCAGCACTCTCACTTCAGGGCATATATCCAAAGGAATTGAAATTGATATGCTGAAAATATATTTGTACTCCTATGTTCAGTGCAGCATTATTCACAATAGCCAATATGTGAAATCAACTGAAGTACCCATCAACAGATAAATTGATTTTTTAAATGTAGTATATATACATAATGGGATACTGTTCAGCTTTTAAAATGAAGAAAATTATGCCATTTATAATAACATGGGTGGGACTGGAAGACATTCTAAATGAAGTTAGCCAGGCACAAAAAGACAAATACTGTGTGATTTCATTTATATGTGAATCTTAGAAGTCGATCTCATAGAAACAGATATAAGAATATTGCTTCCTAGAGACTGGGGGTGGGGAGAGAAGGAGGATGGGAAGAAAGGGAAGGTGTTGATTAAAGGCTACAAAATTTTAGTTCAATTGGAAGAACACTTTTTAGTGTTCTATTGCACAGAATGATGATCACAGTTAATAATGGTGTATGGTATATTTTTAAATTGCTAAAATAAAAGATTCTTAATATTTTCACAGCTAAAAAGATAAGTTGGTGAGATGATAGATATGTTCCTTAGCTTGACTGACTCTTTCTACAATGTATACATATATCAAAACAACACATTTTACCCCATAAATATACACAATTATTATTTGTCAATTACAAAGTATTAATGAAAAATTACTACACTGGTCATATTTTGTAATTTTTTAAAAACAATAAATGCCTCTAGTTTGTGCCAAGACAACAAAGTGCAGGCAGTACCAATAAATGCTTTGATTGGTAAATGCTATTTTAACCACTAGTGAATGCATAGCTTATGTCCATACTGAATGAAGACTTTATTTCAGACTCAGGTTTCTTTATGCTTTACAGTTCAGCATGTGCAACATACATTTGACTTTTTTAACCAAGTGTTGTTATTGTGAGGCTAGAATAAAAAACAACAAATATCAATCATATAGAAATATAAAAATGAAATTGTAATCTTAGAATATTAATTTTCTGGCTTTTTAAATTATCTAGACAGTGAGTTCAAATTTACATTAGCCTACGTTGCTTTTCAAAAACATAGGTGCTTAGGCCTCACCCTAACAATTCTGATTTAATTATGTAGGAATTCAATATGCATACAGGAATTTTTTTTCTTTTTAGTTTCTCAGGTGATTTCAAGATTGCAGCAAGTCTGCAAATTGCTGACACAGATTAAGTAAGAAATTTTGAGTGGCCAGTAGTAATGACTCTTCCTGAACTTGGACACTTGTATAACTGTGGAAAAGATATAACTCACTGAGGGGTAACTCCAGCTTTTCAAAACAGCCTCTTAGTTTTATAAGAAATATCGTGGCTTTTCGAGATATTTTTCTTGAAATGTAAATGAATTTTTGAGAGCCAATTTGTTTATTTCCTCCACTTTTCAGATGATAAAACAAAAATAAGTTTTCTTTTGAGATATTAAAATTATGAAAATATTGTAAACTATCAGATAATTAGCATTTAAAAATTATCTACCTGCTACAAAAGAGTTAATGGGAAATACAAAGTAGAATATATTCCTACTGCCACTATCTCTTGTTTGCATATCTTCATGAATGTTAACCATATGTCAGACAGTGGAAGAACTAAAGACGCAATAACAAACAACACTTCTGCCCCCATAAATGCTTTTATTCTAGTTGGGAAGATGTGCAAAACATAAACAGATAAACAAATATTATTTCAGATGATGATAAT
This sequence comes from Carlito syrichta, assembly GCF_000164805.1. Lineage (NCBI taxonomy): Eukaryota > Metazoa > Chordata > Mammalia > Primates > Tarsiidae > Carlito > Carlito syrichta. The sequence goes on along the minus strand of NW_007233307.1, from coordinate 67,083 downwards.
TGCTATGGCAAAAAAAATTAAAGTACTAGGAAAGTATAGGAAGGAGAGGCGCAACATTAGATAAAATTTGAGAAAAAGCCATATAAAAAAGTGACATTTGAGCTAAAGAAAACTTAGATGGTGAAGAGTGAGAACTCAAAATAAAGGTCCTAAGACAAACATTAGTTCAGTATATTTGATGAACAGAAAGAAGGCCAATGAGACTTATAGTGTGCAAGGAGAGTAATGGAATGAAGTTGGAAAGAAGAGGAGTCAGATCATTTAGTATACTTACAGGCCATATATATCAATTGGGTTTTACCATACAACAAACCAACCCACATTCAATGGTTTTTCATAACTCTTATTTCCTACTGCTCACACATTTGTGTGATTCAATGTGGTCTCAGCAGGATAGATTTGCTTCACCATAGAAAGTGTATGGGTTGGCTAGGGATGTTTTGCTTCAAGCTGTGGCATATGGTGGGCTACACCTCACAAGTTTCTCATCTCCTCCCCTTGAGACATGAAGGAAAGTTGCATATGATTTTCTGGGGATGACAGAGAAGCAAAATGGTGAGCAGAAACAGATGCAGACTCGTTAAAGCTGAGTGTTCAGAATGGTACATTACTGCTTCTACTTACATGCCATTGGACAAAGCAAGTCACCAAACCAAGCTTAAAATCCAGAGATGGAGACATATATTTCCTTCACAATGAAAACATGGCAAAAATGTGGATACAGGGATAAGTAAAAAATAAATTCAATCTATTACACCACAGTAAATAATTAGGAGTTAAATCTGGTTGTGATAGTATTAGAGAGTCTTACCAATTGAGTGACATGATTTAACTTATATTTTAGAAGAAACACACATATTGCTATATAGAGACAAGAAAATAAAGGGCAATGATAAGAACAGGAAGACCAGTCAAGAGGCCATATTGGTAGACTAAGTGAGAGATGGTGCTGCTTTTTAAAACATTTCTACATTCTAAGAATTTTTTCTTTTTAGTTAATTGACAAACCATAATTTTACATATTATGAAAAAAGTAATATTTTGATATACATATCCAATATGTCGTGATCCAGAGTAACTAGCATATTCATCATCTCATACATTTATCATTCCTAATGTTGGGAACATTCAAAATCCTCTCTTCTAGCTATTTGATGATATGTAAAACATCGTTGTTAATTACAGTCATCCTACAAAGCTACACAATAGAATAATTTATCTATTCTATCTAGCTGTAACTTTGTATCTGTTTACCAACCTCTTTCCATTCTTCCCAACTAGCTACTCTTCCCAGCCTCTAGTAATCACAATTCTACTCTCTACATTTATGACCTCATTTTAGTTTGGTTCCCACAAATGAGAGAGAACATGTGGTATTTATCTTTCTGTGCCTGACTTATCTAGCTTAGCATAATATTCACCAGGTTCATTTATGTTGCCATGAATGACAGGACTTCATTATTTTTTATGGCAAAATACTATACCATTATGTATATATAGTGTATTTTCCTTATTCATTAATCTGCTAATGAACATTTAGGTTGATTCCATATGTTGACTGTGAATAGTGCTTCAATAAAGATAATGGTGCAGGTATTTATTCAACATATTGATTCACTTTCTTTCAGATAAATACTCAGTAGTGGGATTCTTAGATTGTATGATAGTTTTACATTTTTTAAAATAAACTTTTTTCTCTTACTTAGAACTCTAATCATAAGATCATCTCAAAAGATGCAGAAAAAAAACGTTGATAAAATTCAAAATTCCTTTATGATTTTAAAAAATTTCTTAACAAATTATCTGTAAAAGGAACATACCTCAACACAATAAAGACCACATATGACAAACGCATAACTAACATCATTTAAATGAAGAAAAGCTGAGAGCCTTTTCTTTAAAAACTGGAACGAGACAAGAGTGCCCACTTTCACCCTTTTTATTCAACACAGTAATGGAAGTTCTAGCAAGAGTAATTAAATAAAATTAAGAAATAAAGGACATACAAATTGAAAGATAAATTCACATTATTCCTTTAGGTAGATGACATAATCCTATAAAGAAAAAAATACCTAAAGATTCCACCCAAAACTGTTAGAACTGATAAATGAATTCAGTAAAGTTGCAGTATAAAAAGCCAACATAAAAAATTTAGTATCATTTCTATACACCAATAGCAAATTAGCTGAAAAGAAAATAAATAAAGCAATCTCAATGATAATCACTACAAAAAAATGAACCATCTGGTTATATGTTTAACCAAGGAGGTGAATTATCTTTATAACATAAACTACAAAACACTGATGAAAATGAAGGGTGCACACACAGAAAAGTGGAATAACATTCCATTCTCATGTATTGGGAATGATATAATTTTGACCAAAACATAAGAGTAATGAACATGAAGAGGAGTTGTTTGACCCAGGTCATAATTTACCCCCTGTATCTTGTTTTACTTTCTGCAGTTTTAGTTACCAGCAATCCACTGCAGTCCAAAATATTACATCACTGCTCTGATGCTTTGGAACCATCATTAAGTAATATAAAGTTACTTGAACACAAGTACTGTGATACTGCTACAGTTAATGTGACAATCAAGACAACTACTAAGTGACTAATGGCAATCTGAGCAGTATGGAGCTGAACAGTGCAAGATTTAAACACAGTACTCAGAATAGCAATTTAAAATTTATGAATTGTTTATCTATGGAATTCTCCATTTATTTCACAATGCCTACCCTTTCACTTTGCTTCATATCATAACATGGGTATTTTACTCTTCATATCTTCACAAGTTAAATGGTGAATACAGTACAATAAGATATTTTGAGAGAAAGAGAAAGATCACTTTTTCATAACTTGTGTTGCAGTATATTGTTATAATTGTTCTATTATTAATTACTGTTAAGTTCTTGCTGTGTCTAATTTATGAGTTAAACTAACATAGGTATGCACGTCTAGGAAAAAACATAGTGTATATAGTGCTCAGTACTATCTGTGGTTTCAAGCATCCACTAAGAATCTTGGAACATATCCCATGCAGATAAGAGAAGACTTCTACAATTTTAACATGAAGTCTACTGCATTGCTGATAAATTGTATATGGGGCATTAAAGAAGAGAAGGAAACTCAACGTCTCATGTAAATGTTGGGACCATTTATTAAATGGGAGGAAGTTGAGGAAGGAACAAGTTTCAAGAGGCTGTGTTAAGCAGGAGTTTAGCTTGGAACATGTTAAATGTAAAATGCTTATTAGACATCCAAGTGGGGATATCAAATAGGCAGCTGAATATAGAGTATAGCAGAAAAGTCTGGGCCAGAAGTATATATTTGGAAGTGCATAAATTAGAGTGACTTCAGCTGCAAGTAACAGAAGAGTCAACTGAACGTATTTCCAACAATCAGGAGAAGTTGCTCTCTCATATAACAAGAAGTTCAGAGAAGAACAATTTCAGATTTAATAAATTTAGTAACTCAGCTCTGTCATCAAGCCCAAGTTGCTTTTATTTTTCTGCTTTACCATATTCTTTGTGGTGATTGGTTGTTTAATGGGTAAAGGATGGTTACTGCAATTTTAAGGGTCATGTGGATGGACATATCAAAGGCAAGGTAAGAGAATGTTTCAGGGAAGAGAAAGTAATCAACTGAACTAAATATTACTCATTGTTCAAGTAAAATGAGAACTAAAAACTGACTTGGACTTACAGACATAAAAGGCATTGGTAACCATGGCAAGAATAATTTCAGTGGCTTGGGTTCAAGAAAGAAGTGGTGGGTGAAGAAGAAGAAAACTCTTTTGAGGAGTTCTAGGTAACATGAGTTGGCTTGCAAAACATTAATACTATGATATTCAGAGGAAATTGTTCAGGAAGATATACACTGGTGGAAGATAGCCATAACTGAAGCCTTGAGAGTTAATGTGAGAGTAAATGCCTCAAGCATCATAGAGATAATTGGACCAAAAAGATTACTCTATTATCTTCATCTGGAAAGTAAAAAGAATTATGAAATGATCTTTAAGTCCCTCTTCCATGGGACTATTGATAAATCCTATATGTTTTACTCAGAAAGGGGAGGGTGGGAAGGAGGAAATGAAAAATCACTTATCAAGTACAATGTACACTAATGGGGGTGACAGATACACTTAAACACCAGACTTCCTCACTATGCAATGCATTCATATAACCAAAAACCATTTGTACCCCTAAAGCTGTTGAAATAAAAAGTAAAATAAATGGTCTTGTAAGCATTTGGAATATTTTCTAACCACATTGTAGTAGGGTGATTCTTGATAAGGCATGAGGGGCCTCATGGAAAAGCTAGTGCAGAATATCATGGAAACTACTGCCCTTTGTAATTTACTTATGAAGTTCAGAGTAATATATGCTTAGCCTATCATGCTAAATAAGTCATAGATACATTTAAAAACCCAACCTATCACTACAAATACATTTTTTTCTATTATTATATACAGATACAGATATATATATATCTATCTTTCCATTGATCTCTATGGGTGTGTGTGTGTGTGTGCATGTGTGTGTGTGTGTGCAGGGTACTCCTTTTTATTTTATACACTGAACATTCACTTTTAATTTTACTCAAGAACATTCCTTTTGGTTGATAGCTGCAAATCTATATTATTTTTAAAGAATACTTGCATACAAATATGAGAAAAACAGACTTTGGACACTGTTAAGGGGGGGGAAGGGAGAAAGATAAGGGACACACAAGAAAACACTGGGTTACACGTCCACTTCCAGGGAGAGAAAGGGCTCACTAGAAGTCCAAACCTCACCTGCAGGCAAATGACTTATGTAGCAAATCCTTACATGTACTCCACAACTAAAATAAAATAAAATAAAATAAACACCTGTATGATACTACATCAAATTTCCCTGATTTTAAATCTTTGACAGTCATTTTTGTTTGTTTTGTTGTATTGGGTGCACTTTGAACACCATAGAGAACCCGCTTAGACATCTATATGTATAATTTTCTTTATGTCTGTGTGATAGATATGGAACAGTATAAATGCAAAATTAAAATTATGTGCAATTTTATACTTATAGAGCTTGCCAGATTCTTTCTAAAACAATATTTACAACAATTTACATTTTCTTTAGCAATATAAGAGGGAAACTGTTTCCTTTGGACTTCCTGATAATGTCAATAAGGAGTATACTCCTTATTCTAATATGTCAATTTGTGGGGGAGATATAGTCATCATTGCTTCACCACACTGTCAATACAAATCACTTTTCCAGTGAGCCATTTTTATGGACAGATATGCACCATGTCTTTTGAATGAACTAGGACTTACTATGGTCAGAGAATCATTTCTTTGATAGATACTTTGTTTCCACAGAGGCCTAGGCCCTAAGTAGTTAGTCAAAGACCAAGTTTAGACTAGATCTGTCTGTCCAAATTTAACAAGTAGTCACAAATTTAAACTTTGAGGATTAAATCTATTTAGTTGAAGAGAACTAGGGAACCAAATAATAACACTATTTCAAAGTAAGAATCTGATCAACAGAGAGCCAAATTGGGGCCCTTTTCATCCTCAGAAAATAACATCCAATAGAAAAGAAATGGAGCAATTGTACTTACTGAGCAATTTCAAAAAAATATATTTATTAGCTATTGTGTAGACACAGTTCTAGATAGAACTTTAAACCTTCCTTAGATTGCCTTCATCTTGAAATGAAAACATTAAGTAAAATATAAATTTAACTTTCCTCTAGTACGTTTTGTCAATATTTAAACAACAATGTTGCCAGTAACACATGTAAAATGAAAGTTTGTAGATGGACAATTACAATGCCCAATAAGATGATATCTACATTATTTATATGCCTCACAAATAGAAACTTAAATGCACAGGAAAATCAATAGGATAAAAAAAATCAATGCTCAGTTTATTCTTAAAGCTATCAGACTAAACAATACTTTCAAAAGTACAGATGTGCAATATGATTAGGAGAATTAAAAATTCTTGAATCTTCTATTAAGGCACTCACTGCAAAGGCAACATTGATTTTTTAAAAAGGCTTAAAGTGTGTGTGTGCATATTCATGTGTGCCATCTATATTGAAAAAATTAAAAATAATTTCTCTTACTGAGCAAATTTGAGTTATCTAGGTTTAAGTCAGTCACATATGATTTTTTGGTAGACGACATTTGAAAAGAAGATTGCATAAGAAGATACAGAATTTAAAAGCATTGTTCTTTTCCTGCTAACTTATTCCTCAAAAATATGACTAGTTAGGAAATTAAAAACACTTGACAGCAAATAATCCATCCGTTGAATTTAAAAACATTCCTTATATGCAACTTTGTATGTGTACTCAGATCTCAAAGCCCTGTGTGTTTTCTTTATGCCAGCCTTCTTATATTTTTCTATCCCCAGCATTATACATGCCTCTGAATATCACACTCCAGAGTAACTTGGAAGAAAATTCCAGCTTATATAAATAGATGCTTTAGCTCTGGATTTACCTTGGTGTGACATCCTTAGCACACACTACCACATCATGCACAGAATTTCAGTGACTAGACCATTATGGGAACAAATCAAGGGATCAGGAATTTAAATTATTTTGATAGTTTTAACTTTACTTTCTTTTCTTTTGTGATTTTCCTGTGGGTTTGTTTTTCTTTTTTGGTTATGTTTTGCTTTATTTCTTTGTTTGTATGTATGTGATTATTTTTTAGATGAACTATGGAAAAGTAAAGAAAGTTTAAGATTCAAAGACACATGCGGGGGTTCTGCCCCTACCGGGTCTTGGGTTTCCAGAAGGAGGGACGAATAGGTGAAAGATGAAAATAATATACTCGAACACCTGCTTGCTGAACAGATGACAATTTAATGTTAGTTAACACAGAGCTTTTATACCATTTGTAAAGAGGCAAGACAAAGAAAATTCCTTCATGTACATATGCTTTAAAAGTTACCACCATCTAGCAGTCTAGAAGTGACAAACAAGCCAAGAACACTATCTACTTTTAGTTAATGAGTCTTTATCATAAATCCAGAAATGATAGTTTTAGTACAAAGTCCCGAATTACAGTCCTTGAAATGTCTCAAGAAAGTTTCCAAGTGCACATTTCTCCATGTGTCAGGAATTTTTCTCTCTGGGGCTTCTATGACCTTCAAAGCTTGGTAATCGCCTCTCTTGTCCAGGTGTTTTTGCTACTTTTCTCTTATCTTGCAGTGTTTATTTCTAAAGAGAACTCAAAGGAAGCTTTTAGTGATGTTTAATGGGCCCTCAAGGTTGTTTTCTGTCTTTAGTTAATTTATCATAAAGGTATCCAATTAGTATATTATGAATTCAGTGAAAGCCCACTCTATAAACGTTAACTTAGAATTTTAACTATTGAATTAAATAAAAACCTTAACAATTACTCTTCATCCTAAGTCTGTGAAAACAGTGTTATAAATCACCTACATAACTCCTAGATAAGTGTTAGAACTTATAATGAATTCCTAATGAACTTACTATAAACTTGTGCTTCTAAAAAACCTTATGTCTAAACACTAAGCTATATAATTCTAAATCAAACAAGGAGTGAATATACTTATATCATTTTTTACTCAAGCAATATCTAGTAACCTATTAACAAGTGAAAGAAAGCATTCTTGATGTGCTTCAGAGTTTATCCATTGTAGATGTTAGAAAAGGCCAAACGGCATAGTGGGAAATGGAAAAATGACCCATGACATTTCCAGGTTAGCTGTGAGTACTTCACATAAACATGTCATTTTCTTCTTCCACAACTGCACAGAATTCTTTGGCCGTACCAAACAGCAAAAGGTGGAAGACAGGAGGGCCTCAGCTTCCCAGGCTTGCACTGCGGCCCAGGGTCTTCGGCCCACCAGGACACTGTCAATCAGGTGGGCCTCCAAGGCTGGCTCTCAACATACACACAGACAGCCATGAGCTGAATCTTGAACTTGTTATTTTCTCATTGTATGGTCTTGAATAAATTCATTATTTCTTTACCTGCAAAATAAGAATGATAATAGAACTTAACTTATTATGTTACGTTATTATGAAGAGTGAGATAATGCATGTAAAATATGTAACAATGTTTGATACATTAGGCAATCACATATGTTAATTGCTGCTGCTATTGTTATTACTTCTACCACCACCACCACCATAACTTTACTACATATGTTATTACTATGAAAGATAATTTTGTGAATTGGGAAATATTATTCTTTCTTTTTTAGATTTCAAAGAGAAACTTATAAAATGGAGAAAACAGTGTTATTTAAATATAAAATCTTATATTATCCTTCAAATTATTATGGTTTTAATTGAGCTAGTTTTCCTAAAAGCTTGTTTGAATTCAAAGACAAAGCAACTGATTAACTAACACAATTATTCTGCCAGTTACTGTAATGCAGACCAAGACAAATTGTGGGGTAGAATTATTTATTTTTCTACTAAGAGAGGGCAAACTTGCCAAATAGTATCTGTGACACAATTTCAATGCTCTTGCCATACTGTGCTTTTAGCAAAGATCTTCTAGACTCTTTTGTGACGGCATTAAGAGAGTAATTGTTTTGTGAAAATTGCTAACATCAATCCTTTCAAAAATGGTTTGTAATTATAATAAGGCATATTATGCATGAGATGAGACTTCAGTTAAGTGACCTTTTTATTTTTATTATTTTTAAATTTTTTATTTTAAACATGTGGGGTACAATGCAGGGTTAGGTATACAAATATTCATTATGTAGTTACCCTTGTTGATGAGGTGTGCTCTCCTCTCCCCTGCCAATCCTGCACCTCACCCCCAGCAGTTTCCCTCTATTGCCGATCCTTTTCTTATAGTATTACGATAACTGTTCAAGGATAAATCACTCAGTACTACAGCAACCATCCAAGTTGCTGTGAAGTTCAAATGACCCTTTTGTCTATCTTTGAGGATGGGTTTGAAAAATGTAGAGGGGGTATAGTGACAAAACTAAAATTAACACATTTTTATTCTGTATTACAACTAGGTAAACAAATGGACAAAGACAAAAAATCAAGAAAATTAGACAAGGTTGTAGAGTTATTGGTGAAGCAAAAACACTAGCCCAATTTCCTGAGTTAAATCCAACAGTTTAATTTAATTATACCCCATTAATCCAGTTAATCACTATTTCCCTGGTTTTATAAGACAATATAATTGAGACAGCATGCAATTTCACTGACTGGCTATAAGTAAAATTAGATACTTTAATATATTTAATAAAAACAACAAAAAAGAAGGTCAGATTATATAGTATACTTAATGTCTATTAAACTACCATTCACTCAAAAAAAATAGTATTTGGATTTGTGGGGGGGAAAAAGCTTTTTTTCTTCAAAAAGCGTTTCAAGGTAAAAGAAGCACTTTAAGAATAACAGAGTGAAAACTTCTGAATAATAATATATTTTTTTATAAAAAACTGAGAACACTTGAAAAATATTTTAAATAAACCTTTTCAAAATTTTGGAAATTAGAAAAAACTTACAGAAATCCAAGGACTGATTATTTAAGAAAAACAGCCAAATCTCTGAAAAATGGCAAGTTTTTTGATGTTTAAACTTGACCTTTTATCATTCCCCTTTCCTCAGCACTTTTGAAGTATTAATGCTAGTAATTTTCAAGAAACAAGTACTCCTTTAATGAAGTCACAAAAGAATCCAGAAGTAGTCTAAATGACCAATAGACTCACAACTGTAGTATCTGTGAACCACAGCCCAGAAATCACTGGAGTGCATAGAAAGAGTATGGAGATGGCCCATAAACCAGACGTCCTAAAAATTTTCACTGAAATGCCTCACTTAAACAATCTGTCATTATTAGGCCTGACTTAGAGTATGATCAGTGCAAGTTGTTTTATTCTTAAGGCATATGTTGTAATCAGACACACTTGTTTAACATTAAATAAGTTTGAGGTGGTGATACTAGTAAGGGGGGAAAAAGATTGATCCCCTTATAACCGTAAAAGGAGACTCTGGAGAATGCGATACTCAGAGGAACCTTTGAAAAGCTCTAGTGTAGTCCTAGGAATATGGAAAGCTTGTGTGGGTCTATGTACAAATGCAGCAAATACATATGAAACTTCTAATCTCTCACTTTAAGCTGATCTTGAGGCTCTGCACAAACAGAAAGTGAAGGCTAGCATAATTTATAAATTGACTATCAGAACACAAAAGTCATATCAGAACACACACATGAGCCCCTAGGCAAAGACTGGGAAACTTTTTTAAAAATGTAAGGAAATTTCTGCCCAATCACTAGCTGATCACAAAGCTAACAAAACAAAAGCATTAGTTGACATACATGACAAAGAACATAGAGCTTACAAAATTACTTTAGAAAAGTCTCTAAACAAAAGCGACAATAACCAAGAGTAACAACAATAAATCCTTATGAAGTGGATTTGAGTTCCTGACTTTTCCATTATAATATTAAAAATGTCCAGTTTTAAGTAAAATATTGACATATAGAGAACTAAAAAACGTGTACCATACACAAGAAAATAAACAATAAATAGAAACTTTATTTTAGGAAGCCTAGATGTTAGACTTAGCACAGACTGAATCAACTAAAAAAGTATACGTTCAAAGAGCTAATGAAAGCATATCTAAATAATTAAAGGAAAATATGATAGTGATGTCTAACCAAATATAAAATATCAATAAAAAGATATGAATTATTTTTTATAACCTTAAATAATAAGGAAATTCTACCATTTGTAACAATATAGATGAACCTGGAGGGCATTGCGCTAAATGAAATAAAGGTGTAACACTGTATGATTCCTCTTACATGAGCTGGCTTAGTGGACTCATGCTTCTATAAAAAGAATGCCAGAGACTGGATAATTTAAAAAGTACAAAAATATATTTATTCATACTCTGGAGTCTGAGAAGTCTAAGATCAAGGTACCAGCATCTGGTGATGGTCTTCTTACTATGTCACCTCATGGCAGATAAAGGAGGTCCAAACTTGCCCTTTTATGACAAACTTACTCCCTCAGTAACAACAATCATCCATTTGTAAGGGCAAAACTCTCAACAGCTAATCACTTCTTAAAGTTTCCACCTCTTAATACTGTTACAATGGCAATTAGATTTCAACATGAGTTTTAGAGGGATAAATACTCAAATTATAGCATTCTTTCCCAGGTAACCCAAAGCTCATGTCCTTCTCACATTAAAATATATATATTTACTTTATAACAATAGGCCCAAACATCTTAATTCTTTCTAGAATCAACTCAAAATTCCAAAGTTTAATGACTGAACTAAATCAGATATGAATGAGAGTCAAGGCAGGATTTGAGGACAGGTGTGGTGGCACAAGCCTATAATCCTAGCACTTTGAGAGGCCAAGACTGGAGGATTGCTTGAGCCCAGGAGTTCGAGACCAACCTGAGCAGCATAGCAAGACTTTGACTCTATAAAAAATGAAAAAAATAGCTGGGTAAGGCAGTGTGCACATGTAGTCCAAGCTAAGCTACTTGGAAGGTTGAGGCAGGAGAATAGCATGAACCCAGGAGGTCGAGGCTTCAGTGAGTTGTTATTGTGCCAATTCACTCCAACCTGGGTGACAGAGTGAGAATCTGACTTTAAAAAAAAAAGGCAGGACTTATTCTGAAACAAATTCCCCTTCAGCTGTGGTCTTGTGAAATTAAACAAGTTATATGCATCCATAATACAATGATGAGACAGGCAGAGAATAGACATTTTTATTCTAAAAGGGAGAAACAAAAAGAGAAAAGAAAAAGATAACGGGTCCTAAGTAAGCACAGAACTCATCAAAGGAAACAACATAAACTCTTAAGACTCCCGAATAATATGTTATGAATCAGTGTTTCACCCTCTGGGCACACTGCAGTTGTGGGGGGTGGAGGGGGAGTGGTGTGGTTTGGGCCCTCAATGTCTCAGGCAGCTCTACCTCTATGGCATTGCTGGGCATAGCCCATGTCAGCTCTTATAGGTTGCAATCTTGTGTCTACATCTCTCCTTGGTTGGTGTGGTACATTGGTAGCTCTACAGTTCCAGGGTCTTGAGAGTGGCTGTATCCTCATTGCTCTATCAGGCATTGTCCTAGTGGGGTCACTCTGCAGCAGCTCTGTTTTTCCACTTGGCACTGCCCTAGTAGGCTTTTCTGTGGTGACTCCACACTTGTGATAAGTCTCTGCCTGAACCCTCAGGCTGTCCACAACATTCCATAAAATCTAGGTAGAGAAAGCCATGTCCCCGCAGCTTTTGCATTCTACACACCTGAAGAATTAACACCACACGAACTATCTCAAAGCTTATGGCTTGTACTTTCTAGAGTGGCAGTTCTAACTATCCCTGGGCCAACTTCAGTCATGGATAGAGCTACTGAGGAGTGTTATGACAAAATGCAGGAAGCAGAGAGTTGAGGTGGCCCTCTTCTGAAAATTACGTTATTGTCTGTTGAATAACTAGGCTAAGGATCCTTCAAATTATTAAGTTTTGCTTCAATATTAATGATAAATTTCATCCTAAAAACATTTATTTTTTTCTCACATTTTACTTTATGCAGCTAAATAAAGCCACACAGCACCTTGGATGCTTTACCTCTTAGTTATTTCTAGGTTATCCTAGATATCCGAGTTCATAGCTCTTAAATTCAGCCTTCAACAAAGCCCTTGGTTATGGATAAAATTTGTCTAAGTTTTTAGACACTTTGTAACAAAGATGGCCTTTCTTCCAGTATCCAATATCTTTTTCCTCATTTTCATCTGACCTCATTAAATTTGTTTTTACTGTCCCCATATTTCTACCAACATTCTAATCATAACCACTTAAAAATAATCTCTAAGAAGTTTTCAACTTTTCCTACAGTTTGTCTCTTCTTTTGAGCCTTCACCAGAATCACCCTTAATACTCCATGTGTGAGAATCTAGGCTTTTTCCGCCTGCTCCTGAAAATTCTTCTAGCCTTTATCCATTACCCAGTTCAAAAACCACATCCAAATTTTCAGGTAATTGGTATGGCAACATTTTCACTTCTCAGTAAGAATTTTCTGTTTTAGTTTATTTGTGTTACTGTAACAAAATGCCTGAGACTCAGTAATTTGTAAAGAACAGAAATTTATTTACTCAAATTTCTAGAAAAGCTTGAAAGTCTAAGATCAAGGTGTTGGCATCTGGTGAGAGAATCTTCTTGCTGCCTGCATCACCCTATGGTGGAAGAAGAGAGGATGAGAGACAGAGAAAAAAAGGGGTCCATACCCACCTTTTTATAACAAACTGCTACTGCAATAATGGTATTAATTCATTTATTAGAATGGAACCCTGATGACCTAATTACCTCTTTAAGCTCCCACCTTTTAATATTGTTACAATGGCAGTTAGATTTCAACATAAGTTTTAGAGAGAACAAACATTCAAATTATAACATGAGAAATCGATAATATTCAAAATTATAGAAGCAGAGAATACAATCGTGGTTTCCAGGGACTGAGGGTTGGGGAAAACAGTGTGTTTTCCAAAGGGTTTAAAGTATCAGTTATGCTAAATGATAAGTTTCAGAGTTCTGCTGTATAGTACTTAAAGATACCATACTGTATGTTTCAAAATTTGTTAAGTGACAATCTCATGTCAATTTTTCTTAAAACACATGAAAGACCACAAACAAAAAAAAACCTACTGAGGTTGGTGTTGCATGTGTCTTTCCCCCTGATCATGGTGATGGTATCACAGGAGTTTTCATTGTCCAAACTCATCAAATTGTACATACTGAATATATCCATGTATTTGTATATAAGTTATGCCTCAATAAAGCTGTTTAAAAGGAACAAAGCTAAAATATTAATATATTCCATGTTAATTCATACAATAAAAGGAGTGCACTGCTGGCATACAGATAAACCTAAAGAATATATACTAAAATCCAGAAATAAATCCTAATATTTATAGTCACTTGATTTTTTAAGACAGTTTCAAGATAATACAATGTGAAAGTAATAGTTTTTTCTTTTTCAAGAAAAACATGAGACAACTGGATATCTACATGCAAAAAAAGAAAGGAAGTCAGGGTCACCTTATGTCATATACAAATATTAACTCAAAAAATGTCATAAACCAAATGAAAGAGCTAAAAACAAAATTCTCAAAAGAAAGCATAGAAGCAAATATTTATGATTTGGTGTTAAGCAGAGCCTTCTTAGGAAAGACACAAAAATGTGCAAGCCACCAAAGGGATACAAATAGATAAATTGAACTTCATTAAAAGTAAAAATGGAGCAAAACTGCACCATAAGAGGCTCCTAACTGTCTCTTCACCCATGAATGTTCATGAGGTAAACTAAATGATTATTCATGGATTATTTCCCTCTGTGATAAATTTACAATCCAGTTGAGATAGTCCTACCCACCAGGCAACTCAGGAAACACCACGTTAAGCAGACAGAAAAGCTGAGGCACTCTCAGAAACAAACCTGTTCCGGAGTGCTTTATCATACAACCAGAAACAAAATTTCAAACACCCACCTTCTTCCTGTAGAACAGAGAGTTAGAACCTCATATATTATGCCTTAACTTTAAGGTATCCACACTATTTGGCTTTTTTATACCAACTCTGGGTGAGAAGGGAATTAGGCATAAATGTATCTAAACCACGGTGGGGGGAGTGCCTCAATTTTATATGTCTGCAAAATAATTTCCTGGGGCTGCATTCCCCTGGAGTGACGCCAAGAAGAGGCTCAGAAATGCAGTTCTTGTTTCTCCCCATAAGGGGTTTAAGGCACTCTCTTCAGCAGCTATCTGATGGCCTGACTTCCAACTAATTTGCATCAGAGAGTTAATGGGGCGAACAAACAGTAGCCTTCAAGCAGCCTGAGAAGGAGCTTGCCACATCGTGAGTCTTTTCTCTGACTCACTGCAGTGATAAATATATGTCTATTCATTTTTCCTGGAAGAAGTTTATCCACACACGAAGTACCACAAAATCTGTAGCTCCCACCCAAAGGACTGTAGCCTTAATGAAGCTCCTTCTCTCTAAAGCTAGATAACTACAAATGTAGAAGTCAAAGACAAAAGGACTCATGAGGTATTTTCCACTGTAAATTTTGAATTTAGATTCAAGTACTACTGACTCAGTCAACACATAATGATAATAGGTACATCTTATCTTGTTATCCAGAAGAAACATCACCATATTTAAAGCGAGGTGAAGTGATAAAATGAAAATGGTTACTTGCTATTGGGAGAGACAGAGAAAAAATGGTAATTAAAGATTGAAAAAAAAATGTCATGAAAGATGTAAACAGATAATAAGATCACAAAGGAACTTGAGATTGGATAGCAGAGGAAACTCATATAGAAGTAATATTTGACCTGAAATGGAAATTAAGAACTTGAGGTGTTTAAAGAATAGAGTATTCACGGTGACCTGAATGTAGTGAAAAGGAGCATAATCTTCCAAGGTGAAGTCACTGAGGTAAGAGGTGAACATAGCAAATTGAACTTTATAGGCATGATAAAGGCTTTAAATTATATTTTATGTGATGGGAGAGTTTGGGAAAGGAATTAAAATAATTTGATTTATGTTTTGCAAAAATATTACTCTAGCTGCTGTACTTTCTTAATAATGAGTTCTTATATTTTATATTTTTCCATGTCTTCTAGTATCGGAACTGTTCTTATTTTATAGTTTGGATGAGTTTGCTTTTCTGTAAGAGCCAACTACTAGACTGCTCAAAGCTACTTCCTCCCATCCCCACCAAGAAATAGGCAGTGGTTTAAATAATTCTTGGACATTGTATCAGGAGGCAAAGTATTTGAATAACTTAAAAAAGGGCTGCTTTCATGAATCTCACACATAACTTAAAATAAAGAAATGCTAGTTGCCAGCACTATCAAGTAGTCTTAACACTCCTTTTTTGTGTAGGCAAAGTATAAAAGCTACTTGAAATATATCCACACTTTTCATGTTAAAAACAAAATAGCATTTATTTTGCCCTATGTGCTAATGACTATATACTGTACTTGTATATATACTATATTGTGTATATGTATATTGTATTTTGTATACATATATATACACTATATACTGTAAGCCAAGACCATAAAAATTCTCTCACACTGAATCTTTGCAGTGAGAGTCCCCTCGACCCATTATGCCTGCCAATTGCTGATCTGTCCTTTTCCCTATAGTTCTGCCTTTTCTAGAATGGCATATAAATGAAATCACACATTATGTATCCTTTTGAATCTGCCTTCTTTTATTTAGCATGATGTTTTTTAAGGTTTATTCAAGTTGTTGTACATATCAATAACCTGTTTCATTTTATTGCTGAATGGTATTTCACTAATAGAGGTACTAGTTTTAGTCCATTAAACAGTTGATGAACATGTTTTCTTCCAGGTTTGGCAGTTATGAATAGAACTGTTATAAACATTTCGGCACAAGCTTTCATGTAAACATATGTTTTCATTTTTTAAAGGTAAATTTCTGAACATGGAATTGCTGAGTCATTTTGTCATTGTGTATTTACTCTTGTAAGAAATTGATTGCTTTTTAAAAATTACTGTGCTATTTTGCCTTTCCATCAACAATGTATGAATGATCTAGTTTTTCCTCATCCTCACTAATACTGTGTGCTGTCTGAAGAGATATTCTGTAGTCAAATATTGTAGGATTTAATATAGTTAAGATCCTAATCTCTCCAAATTAATTTACAGTTTAACACAATCCCAAATAAATTTCCAGTGGAATTTTGATATGAACAAGCTGAATCTAAAATACATATAGATAGATAAAGGAACTGGGATAACGAAAACATTTTAAGAAAAAAGAGGATGTTTTAAAAATTTTAACCACAATGTAATTACTACAACTAGAATAAAAAGTAAGAATAGTTTATTAATATAATAAAATATCTCATGAGTATTTAATTTTTACACTTGTCTTCAAAAAGTTTCCTTTATATTATGTCTGTATCAGCAACCAAACAAGTTACATACAATACAATTAAGAACAGAAAATTGAACATTAATAAATCACATGAAGATAGGCACAGATAATCATTAAAATGTTACAAAACTGAATGTAACAGTCTATTAAAGGGATAATATATATTAACAAAATCAGGTGATCTGAGAAATGCAAAGTTTGCTTAACATTTGAAAAGAAATTAATTCATCAAATGAACAGAATAAAAAAGAAAAGTCATATGCTCATTTTAATAGTTGCAGAAAGTGCATGTTTTAAAATTAAACACCTGTTCATGATAAAAAATTCTCAGTAAACTAAGAATAAATGTAATATCCTTAATTGAATAAACTGTTTATAAAAATCTACAGCTTACGTCACACTTAATGATAATTTACTGAATTGTTACCCATAATATCAGAAATAAAACAAGAGTATCTTCCCTTTCCTATTTAACATTGTGTTTGATGGCTTAAACAGCAAGAAAAGAAGATAAATGGCATTAAGATAGGACAAGAATAGCTAACATTGTCTTTAATCATAGAAGACAATTGTAAACACAGAAAATTTAAAGATACCTACAAACAAAACACTAGACTAGTAAATTTTTGCATGCTCACTTGATATAAGGTCGATATGAGAATTGCTTTTCTATATTTGCAGCAAAAAATAAGAAAATGAAATCATTTAACGTACATTTATAACAATATCAATGCATTATAGATATTTATTATATAATAAATAAAATAATTACAAATAATAAGAAAAAATGTGAGAAATCTATGGTTACTCATGAAACTTAGAGATATAAAAAATATTATACATTGGAAGACAATTTTGTTAACATATCTATACTACACAAATTAATCTATAGATTCAATTACATCCCAATCAATATTCAAGCAAACTAAAAAAAAAAATCAACAAGCTCACTTTAAAATTCATATGAAAATTCAAGGCCAAAGAATGGCCAACATAATTTTGACAAGAAAGATCAAAATTGGAGGGCTTAATCCATCTTTCTTCAATACATCATATAGAGGCATAGCAATCAAGACAGTATAGTATTGGCATAAAAAGAGACAGATCAAATAACAGAATAAACAATCTAGAAATAGACACATATATACACAGTCAATTTATGTCCAACAAAAGTGGCTATAAAAATCAATGGGAAGAGGAGATTTTTGTTAACAAATGGTGCTGAAACAACTAGATATCCTAGATATCCATACTCACACAGAATCAATAAACAATCCCTCCTCATTTATACCTTACATAAATATTAATTTGAGATGTAGTATAAGCCTGATGTAGAAGCTGAAATAAAAATGTTTCTTAAAAAATTATTTTTGATTATAAGCTTAGAAATTATTTTTTAGGACAAAAATGGCATCACACTTAAGAATAATAATATGTAAAAAAGATAAATTAGAGGAAATAACAAAGCTCTGCTCATAGAAAGATATCTTTAAGAAAATAAAAAGCCAAATTGTAAACTAGGCTAAATATTTGTAATTCATTTATTTGACAAAGGACTTGTATCTGATTGTTTAAAAAACTCTTACAAATCAATAAAAATAGCAAACAGCTAAATATAAATGGGAAAAATGTTTGAACAAACATTTTGCAGTTGACTATGAGTCTAGTCAATAAGTTTATGATCTAATATTTAACGTTACGATTATTTATGAAAATGTCAATTGAACCACAATGGGATACCACTATCCACACAATGAAATGACATACATTAAAATTAATGAAAATACAAGACTTTGGCAAGAATATAAAACAACTGAAACTTTCATACGTTGCTGTTGAGAACACAAATGATGTTTCTACTTTGGAAAAAAAAAGATTAGACATTTCAAATGAAGTCAAGTCTTTATCTGAGATAATGACCCAGCAGTTCTCCTTTCAAGAGAAATGATTGCTTATGTTGTTCAAAGATTTATACAAAAATATATTCACGGCAGTATCTTATGTACTCATGTAATAAGATACTACACAGCAATAAAATAACAAAGTAATGATATACAGATTAATCCCAAAAGTTATTCTAGCAAAAGAAACTGAAAATAAGAAAGGGAATAGGGTATGGTTTTATTAATACAGATTTCAAGAATAGGCACAACTAATTTGTGGTAATAAATATGATAATGGCTCTTTCTGGGGACAGGGTTTGACAGAAAAGAAATACAGAGAAATTTCTGAAGCAGTAGAAATTCTGTATATCTTGTTGTTACTGATGATTACCTAAATGCATTCAATCCCAAAATATATCTACCTGTACACTTAAGATCTGTGCATTTGAATGTGTATGTGTGTGTGTCTGTGTGTGTACAGAGAGAGAAATAAATTTCGCCTTGATTTTAAAAATGTAATTGTTTGATGGCTACATTGGCTATTTCCATAATTGCAAAGTCAAATTGTTTTCATATCAATGTCTTTCTAATTACTTTGTTAGCTGAAGTTTTTGTCTAATATATTCTTCAAGAAGAACTCATGGAAGCAAGAAATCATGGAAGAACTCATGATTTCTTCCATGTTCATAAATTGTTTTCTGTGACTTTCTTATTTGAAGATCAGTTTGGCTGTCTATAAAATGTTCAGGTCATATTTTCATTCTTTCTCAAATATTTTAAATCTGTTACTTTCTCAGGTTTTGATATAAAGAATTTCCGTTAAAATGTTTGAAGATGATTTGATGATTTTTTGTTCTTATAAGATATCTTAGCCGGGCTCAGTGGCTCAGCCTGTCATCCCGCGCCTTTGGGAGGCTGAAGTGAGTGGATTGCCTGAGCCCGCGGGTTCGATACCCGCCTGGGCAGCAAGACCTCATCTGTACAATAAATCAAAAAATTAGCCAGGCGTGGTAGCGCGCACCTGTAGTTCCAGCTACTTGGAAGGCTGAGGCAGAAGGATCGCTGGAGCCCAGCAGGTCGAGGCTGCGGTGGCCGGGAGCAGCCACTGCACTCCAGTCTGGGCGACCGAGTGAGACTCCAACTCAAAAAAAAAAAAAAAAAAAAGGTATCGTGATGCTTGTATGTCTAAAGGTCTTATTTTGCCTTAAAGTCAATTTGATTTTTACCAAAATATCTTGTGATCTTGACTGTCTTCAGTTGATTTTCTCATGTACATGATGTGTTTTTTTCTATTTTAATTTCAAATCTTAATTTATTCTAGAATAACCTTCTTGGCTTTGACTTATACTGATTTGACCCATAATTTGTTTTTTGTAGGAGGAAAAACATTGCATATAAAATTTATGCTAACATTTTCTATATCTATTATTATTTCTTCAAACCTTTTAACCATTTTTTTATCTTTTGAAATTAAAAAAAAATTCATTATTTCCATAGAGAAAATCTGCCTGAGGAAGTGGGGGGGGGGGCACATCATCAACAAGGGTACCTGCACAATGAATATTTGTATACCTAGCCCTGAATTTCACCCCACAATTTTAAAATAAAAAATTTAAAAGTTAAAACAATTTTCAGATTTTTTCTTCTTTTATGTTATTTTGAGTTCATTCTCAATTCTAGCATTTTTCTTTTTATTTCAATTATATCCTGAGTTTTGATAGTTTTTTCAAATTTTACTTTTCTTTAATTATCTTATTGTTGAGTTTTTTAAAAATTCAACTCAATATTACTGTATTAATCTTTCGGTAGTTTTTTTGAAAAATAGCTTACACTTTTTTTTTTTTTTTTGAGTTAGAGTCT
Organism: Carlito syrichta; assembly: GCF_000164805.1. NCBI lineage: Eukaryota > Metazoa > Chordata > Mammalia > Primates > Tarsiidae > Carlito > Carlito syrichta. The sequence goes on along the minus strand of NW_007233307.1, from coordinate 46,400 downwards.
CACTGGGTCGCCCAGACTGGAGTGCAGTGGCCGCTCCCGGCCACTGCAGCCTCGCCTGCTGGGGTCCGGCGATCCTTCCGCCTCAGCCTTCTGAGTAGCCGGAATTACAGGCATGCGCTACCACGCCCGACTGATTTTTCGATTTATTGTAGAGATGAGGTCTCGCTGCCCAGGCGGGTCTCGAACCCACGGGCTCAGGCAATCCACTCACCTCACCCTCCCAAAGGCGCGGGATTACATGCTGAGCCACCGAGCCCGGCTAGCTTACACTTTTTACCTGTTTTGTGAACATAACTTTTAAATGTGCCCTCATTTTCTACAGGAATATTATTCTATTTATCATTCTTTTTTCTTACAAATAGTATTGTATGGAATTTCCACATAATTTTTGTTGGTCATGTTTCACTGATATTAATTGTTATCCTTAAAAGAGAAAATGGAAAGGTGGTATAGGCAGCTCCAAGGGTTTATCTTTCTACAGTGATGTAAAAAACTTGAGTAAAAACCCCGAGAATCAACTTTGTCACTACTCTAAAAGCTAAGCAAATATTTACATGAACCAAACAAATTCTGTATCAAAAAGGCAACTTTAAAATAGTGAGAAATACTTGTAGCACGTTAATTTGCTTTTGCCCTACCCGTCTTTCAGCTCAGTGGTGACCTTGAGACCAACAGTCCGTATTCTCTAATGGCACTCTGGCATCTGGTTCCAGTAAAACAGAGCAGGTATTATTTATAAAGAATGTTTTGTCTGTCCTAACCCATGAAGACTAAGAAATGTAAAAAACAATAAATACACATACTCAGCACAAGATGCATGCTCAGAATAGACTGAAGAAGACTCTGTTTTCATCTCTGGTTGATCTCTAGACTCAATTCAAAAAAGAAATGAAGGTTATGGAAACGTTTCAATCATCCTGAAGGAGTGCCCTGCCACAGAGCCAATCTGCAAAACCTAGAATACTTTTATTTTTCCTTTCTTTATATTTCTTTCTCTCTCTCTCTCTGTCTCTCTGTCTCTCAGCATTCAGTGAAATTTCTGTCAAAATACTAGCTGAACATAAAGCAAAGAAACAGATGTTTCAGGGACTATATATGATAAAAACTTAGTTTAGAAATATTTCTAAACCAACAAACAACTACAGCCTACAAAAGGCAATAAATAAGTAAAAAGGAGAGAGAAGAATCTGATTTCCATGCACCCAATATTACAACATTCAAAAGGTTTACTTGTAAGCAAATACTTATAAAATCTGCTAAAATAAAAGAGAGTGGAACCCATTTGCAGAAAAATAATAGCAGAAACTGTTCCTGAGAAAACACACACACCTGACTATTGCAAAAAGATTTTAAATCAGCCTTAAATATGCTCAATAAGCTGAAGGAAACTATGGACAAAGAGACAAGGAAAACCACTAGTAGAATGATTAATGAGCAAATAGGGAATAGTAATAAGATAGAAATTTTATAAAAGGAACCAATGAGATATCACAGAGCCAAAAAGAGTCATAACTAAAGTGAAAAACTTATCAGAGGTTTTCAACTGCAAAATCAATTTGACAGAATAAAGACAATTGGTTTTTGTTCTGTCTGAGAATCTGAATCAATAAAAAATGGAGAAAAATAAACAGAGGATGAGAGACATTTAGGACACCATTAAACACACTGCAATGTAATATACATAATGGGAATTTCAGAAGAAAAGGAAATATAAAAAGAGGGGAAATAAAATTTTAAAATAAAATGGTGAGAAACTTCCAAAATTTGATAAAAAGCATGAATCTATACACTAAAGTAACTTAAAGCATTTCAAGAGGATAAACAACAAGAAATCTACACCAGAACATATTATAGTCAAATTGTCAAAAGTCATAGCAAAAAAACAAACAAACAAACAAAAAAAACCTTTACATCTGCAAGAGAAGAGCAACTTATCACATGCAAGACAGCCTCTGTAAGATTAGCACAGATTTATCATCAGAAACAATGGAGGCCAGAAGTCAGTAGAAGGTTCCCTTTAAAGTGCTGGAAAAAAATACACTATGAAAAAAAATATCATAGTCAGCAAAATATCCATCAAAATTAAGGCATTTCCAGGTAAACAAAAGATGAGAAAGATAATCATTTGTTGATCTGCCTTACAACAAGTACAAAAGGGAGTTTTTTTAGACTGAAGAAAAAGGAATCTTGATAGAAATATGTAGGGATGTGAATAAATAAAAATCTGTGGGAAAAGATTAGTAGTGAGTAAATATAAAAACCAATATAATTGTATTTTTGTTTTAACTCTTATCTATATCTCCCAAGTTGTTTAAACCACAATGTATAAAACAATAACTATAAATATGTTAATGGGTACACAATATATAAAGATATATTGTGACAACCATAATATGTAACAGAAGGATAGAACTATATAAAACAAGATATTTCATAAATATTGAAGCTCCTTTGATACCAAAGCATACTATATTACTATAAATGTAGGATGTTAATAGTATTCCCTAAGCTAATCACAAATAAAACACCTAAAATTATGCACAAAAGGGAGGAGAATGGAATGAAAATGGCACACAACAAAAAAATCAGTTAAATGCAAAATAAGACAATAAAGAAGAAATAGAACAAAAATGTATTAAATATGCACAAAACAAATAGAAAAATGTTAGATTTACACTCATTATTTTTGGTGCCTATATGTCTCTCTTTTTAAAATTGGATTTACGTCACTAAATTCTGTCATACTCAATTGGATTCTACTTGCAGAAGTTACTCCTCAGTGTTGGACTGCAGGTTATTGATATTGATGATCATATTGGTAACTTATTTCTGAGATTTAATAAATCCCAGATCACTTTAACAACATAAGATCCTCTTGTGATCCTTTTACACTCTGATCTGTGGGTTGGAGCCTCCAAAATCCCTGATCAGCTGCTGATCTTAAAATAATTCCATTGTACATTCTAATTTCTACTTTTTGGTGATTAGGGCCATTACTCTTCTTACTACTTCACAGTTGCTATTATCATATAGTTCTTTTTTTAAGATTAGAAAATATGGTTTATTTAGAAAGTAAATTAGAGTGAGAGAGAAAGAGGAGATTCACCTCTCCAATATAGGAGAGGAGGACAAATATTAAGAAAACATGACCTGACTATAGCTCTAAGAGCACATAGCTACACCATAGCTTAGCAAGGCAATGGTCATCATATAGTTCTTTACCACGTGGTTCTCCTCACTCATTCTGATTTTGGGTTTCATGGTAAGTTCCGTCACCCGATTTTATGGTAGATTTTGTTTGTGAGTTTTAAATATTTCTGTCTATATGACTCTGCCTGTGAAAGGACTTTTTAAACACACACACACACACACACACACACACACACACGCACACACGTCATTATGACTTTCATCTTCTGAGAGTCTCTCTTTCCTTCAACTTTCCTCAGAATTTGTCCATCTAGATTTTCTAGCTAAAGAAGGAGCAAGATTAGGCAACCAACCAATTATAATTTCAGTGTATAAGAACAATAGTTTTAGAAAAAAATAATTCATTATCCATGTTAATCTTCCACAAATTAAAGGGTTTTTAAAGTGTGAACTAGAATTTTTCAAAATTGGATATGCATCTTTCAGTCACCTTTACTTTTCCTTCCCTTGGTTTGGTGTAGATTTGCATATGGGGCTTTTAAACTGATAGCTAAATTTGGGAATATTATTGAAACCTCAGTTAGTCATGCATTTGCGTCCCACTAAGATTTCCCATTGGTAGCTTAATTCATGCCCCAATAGTTTATTTAACATTTTTTTTCTTCTTGAAACACAATGTCATCTGTTTGAAACTATTGTTTTAGTTGTTCAGTGAATTCTTGCCTGAATAATTTGACATACTCAGCAGCTCTGTTTAAAGAAAGAACTCTGTTTATGGTCTTTTCTTCTTTAGAGGCAAAATGTGTGTCAGAGGGGAATTAGGAAGGAATTACCATTGTTTAATGAATACTAAAGTAAAAAAAGGATTAAACATCTCTACCAATAGCCAGATCCCATGGGTCTCTTGACTTTAAAGATTGTGGAAGGTAATTATATAGTGTAATTAAATTATTTTAATTCAATTTCAAACATGGTTTCGTGAATACAAAATATTCTTTGTTACGAATAGGGAATAACCTTTCTTTTCAGCTAAATCCTCCTTTGGGATGGAAGGGAATTTGTCATTCAAATGTGGGCAACATGGGGCAAAATAAATTTCATTTTTAAAAAATTATGTTCCTTGTTTTGATCCATTTCATTCTATAAATTTTTGGATTGAATTTAGTATTTGTAAGTCATGTAACTGGCATAAAACCAAATTAAACCTTTTAAAACTTGGCTCAGTATAAACATTCAGTCATTGTAGACTAAAGAATACACTGCTTTGTGGTTTTCTTACCAGTTACCAAAAGATACGTTCAAGTTAGTCTTAGCTATATAACATTATAAATGTTTATCTTTGTCATTTGAGTTGTGAGTAAAGAATGGAAAGTCATTAAATAATTGAAGAAATGTATGACTGAATTCTGAACTAAACTGTATACCTGTAGTAAATATATTTCACTACTCTGAACTGCAGTTCTTGTGTAATGAGGAGTGGATCTAGACGATTTCTAAAGTTCTTTTCAGCTCTAACAATCTGTAGGCTCCCAATAACAACAAACCTGACAATAGTAGGCCAGGCATTATAATTTACAAATGAGAAAAATGAAACTTAGTTTAAGTGATTTGCTCACAGTGACATATCTAGGAAGTAGAGGGCTTTGATTTTAACCCAGAATCCTCCAGAGCATGATACTACTCACTTCTATGATTAATTTTCTATAGTCATGCATGAAAAAATATTAGTATTACTCTTTTCTGTGACTGACTTTCCACTATAGCTCTCTGTATGCAAATCAAAAGCTAATGGTAGAGAAGAAAACACTGTGAGCACTTGTAATACTAGTAGCATAAAACTGAAAGCAGTGTGCAGCAGCAAAGAGCCTTTCAATGAGTCAACTTATTATCTATAAATCCAGACTGTGAACAGTTGACCACAAAATAAGGAGAGGATAAAGTCATGAGTGTCCAAAGATAGCCACTTACTTTTGATAATGTTTCAAGAGTTAATATGTCAACACTTTTCCCTGCACAGATCTTCTCTGGGCACAGAAATCTCTTTGGAATACCAAGTTGTCTGTGTATCTTTATCCTTCATATAATAATCCCCTTGTGAAGAGAGACTTTATATACTTATTTCTGTGTCCCTAGTACCTAATCTAATGACTAGTACTTAGTAGGCTGAATTAATGATTGCATGTATTTATGGATGGGCTAAGGATGGGAAAAAATTATTTTTTTAACAGCAGCAATAGCAGCAGTAGCTATCAATTAATTAATTGGCATTTATCAAATATCTACTATGTGCCAGGCATTCTTCTAAGTGTTAAAAAATAACATTCTTGCAGAGGGAAATAAGACAATAAACCAAAAGCAAAAGCAGATTGCACTTAATTGCTGATAATTGCAGTAGGAAAAAAATACAGCAAGGATGGAGGTCAGGGACTGCCAGGATATGGAATTGTATCTCTAAAAAGGAAGGCCAGATAATACTTCACTCTAAAGGTCACATTTAAATGGATTGAGCGCATTTGCCACTATTGCATTAGAAGTGTGAAATGCATATATTAGTTTGTCATAAGTGCTGTAACAAATTATTAAAAACAGTGTGGCTTAAGCAAAAGAAATGTATGGTTTCACAATCTAGAATTTAGAATTCCATGATCAAAGTGTCTACAGTGTTGGTTTCTTCCAGGTCTCTCTTCTTGGCTTGCAGATAGTCTTCTTCTCTCCGGGTCTCCTTTTATCACTTCCCTCTATGCATGTCTATGTCCAAATTTCCTTTATATAAGGGCATATTCCATATAGGATTAAGATCCACTCTGATGATCTCATTTTTTTTTTTTTTGAGTTGGAGTCTCATTTTGTTGCCCAGACTGGAGTGCAGTAGCCACTTCCGGCCACCGCAGCCTTGACCTGCTGTGCTCCGGTGATCCTTCTGCCTCAGCCTTCCAAGTAGCCATTATTACAGGCATGCACTACCATGCCCGACTGATTTTTTTGATTTATTGTAGAGATGAGGTCTCGCTGCCCAGGCGGGTCTCGAACCCACGGGCTCAGGCAATCCACTCACCTCAACCTCCCAAAGGGGCGGGATTACAGGCTGAGACACCGAGCCCGGCTAATGACCTCATTTTAATGTGGTACCGCTGTAAAGACCCTATATCTAAAATACAGTTACAATCTGAGGTCCTAGGGTTGGAATATCAGCATAGAATTTTTGGAGGAAAACACAGCTCAACCCATAATGGCACATCATGTCATTCAGTCCTCAAAATAATTTTGTCTGGTTAGTATTGTTATTCTCGCTTTATGCATGAGAATGCTAAGATCCAAAATATTTAAGACCACAGGGTTAGTAAACTAGTACAGATTTGCTAGAATACAGGAATATTTGACACCAGAAGCCTTGCTCTTAATCAATCTGCTATACTTTTCCCGATCTTATATACACTTGAATGATCTTCCTAAAACAATAGAAAGGTGCTGACAGTATAATTCTCTTTGAACATCCGTTAATTTAAAATATATGTGTTGAGCACATGCTACGAACCATACACTGTGTTAAGGATTAGTGATTCAAACAGTGGTCAAAAAATTAACAATATACTCTTTTCATAGAGCTTGTATTTTATTAGGTCAAGCAGTTGCATTTATAAATGGATAATTTTAAACTAAGGTAAGTTCTACAAAGGAGGGGGAACATAATTAGATAAGAGTTTGTAACCTGACAACTTGACCTAGATTGGGATTAGAGAAATATTTCTGGGAAAAGAATATTTGTGTCAGATCTAAAGAATGAGTAGAAATTAATTAGGGGAAAAGTGCAATGGGGAATTGGAGTTAGGCAAAATGAAGAATGCTATAGAGAGATGGAACAGAATGTGCAAAGGTTCAGTCAAGAACCCGAGTTTTTTAGTGGTACTGAAACTTATATAAATAAAAGGAACATGTTGCAGGGTTTTAAGAGGAAGGTAATGAATAGCCTACATGCTACATGAAAGCCTTTAATCTTTATTGTAATAAAATAAGATTCTACTGAAAGGAATTGGAAAGGATTGGTAATATGATACTTTCACATTTTAAGACTACTCTGCCCGTAGTGAGAAAAATTAATCATTGAAGAACCAGGTAAGAAACATAACAATAGATTGAGAATCTTGAATATAATTGGGAAAAAAAATATCCTAAGTGAAGTAACCCAGAAAAACAAAACCACATTCTGCATGTTTTTACCTATAAGTGGGAGTTGAGCCAAGGGTTTGCAAAGGCATATAGAATGGTATATAACATATTGAAAGGCACATAGAAAGGATTATAGAAGGAGGAGGACATTAGTACACCTAAACCTATTGTAATAGAGTGTAATGTTGGCTTGAAATAATTCAGAAAAAAGAGATAGAGAAAAGTAGCTAGATTTCCAAAATATTTAGGAGGTAAATTGAGACAATATGTCAATGTATTTCATGTTAAGATTGAACGAGAAGGATGACAAAAAGTGACTCTCAGTTTTCTGGCTTAAGTCAGTGGATATATATGGCTGTCATTCACATAAATGAGGAAATTTGGAAGAAAATCAAGATTAAGGGTTGGAGAAATTTTAATTCAAACAAGAACATGTTGGATGTTAGGAGAAGAAAGAATTTTAAGAAAGCACTATACACACAGGTTCACAGCTTAGAGAGAGGACCCATATTAGGGATAAAAAGGTGGGATTCAACAGCATAGAAGTGAAAATCAAAATGGAAGAAAAGTCAGATGAGCTCATTTTTGGAATATATTCTAAAAATGAAAACCCATAAGAAAGTAAAAAGCTCTCTGGACTCATAGTCAGTAGTTGGGGGCTCTGATTAGAGATCCTACTCTAATTAATATTTTAATATCTGGAAAGTCAGTTGTTTTCTAAGGGACCTTAATTTATACAAAAAAGACAGGAAGAGGATGGAGTCTCTTAATACCAAGACTCTTAACTCAAATATTCTATGATTTGTGAAAATTACAAATGTATAGATTGTCCACCAAGATATAACTTTCCAGGAACAAAGTATCCATTTCTGACTAGGTTTCATACACGATGCTACTTACCAGAGAGACTGTGTTAGACATAGTTCTTTTCTCAGGTATTTGGAAATAATATAGTTTTATTCTGAAATAAGAAAAAAAACGATCTTAGAAAACGCAGGAGACACTCTTATGAAAATTGGAACTGACAACCAAATCCTATTCAGAACCCTAAATGCCCAAACCTTAAAAGATAAGATAGACAAGTGGGACCTCATCAAACTATTGAGCTTCTGCAAAGTAAAATAAACCATCAATAAAGCAGGGAGAGAGCCCACAGAATGGGAAAAAAATATTTGCCAAATTCTAACATCTGACAAAGGTCAAACATCTAGGATCTACAAGGAGTTCAAATGCGCCAAAAGGAAAAAAACAAACAGCCCCATTAAAAAGCAGGTAAAAGACATGAGTAGACACTTCTCAAAGTATACGGGCAGCCAACAGACACATGAAAAAGTGCTCAACCTCATCCATCATCAGAGAAATGCAAATCAAAACCACATTGAGATACCACCTAACACCAGTAAAAGTAGACATCATTAATAAAAACAAATAATAGATGCTGGCGAGAATGGGGAGAAAAAGGAACACTTCTACACTGCTGGTGGGAATGAAAACTAGTGCAACCTCTTTGGAAGACAGTATGGCAGTTTCTGAGAGAACTAGAAATTGACCTTCCATATTTCCTAATGGGAATATAACCGTAGGATGTCAAATCATTAAAAAAAAAAAAGATACCTGCACACGTATGTTTATTGCAGCTTTATTCACAATAGCAAAAACAGGAACCAATCATGTTGCCCATCGAAGCTAGACTGGGTTAAAAAAATGTGGTACATATACACAATGAAATATTATGCAAGCCATAAAGAAGGACAATTATATGGACTTCACAGCAACTTGGATGGATTTGGAGTCGATCATACTCAGTGATCTATCACAGAAACAAAGAACAGAGTACCATATGTTCTCTCTCATAAATGGACCTTGAACAATTATAATACTATAAGAAAGCAATTGCCAGTAGTGGGAAACTGTCAGTGGAGGGCGGGATGGGATTGGTTATTGAGGGAAACTGCTAGGGGAGGAAGGGGCATACCTCATCAACAAAGGTACTCCATGATCAATGCTAGTATACCTAACCCTGACTTGTATCCCATATCTTTATAATTTTTAAAAATGTTAAAAAAAGAAAAAGAAACAAAAGAGGCAATTGTCTCAGTTGTAATGGGCTCATGTTAAAAAAGAGCAAGAATAGATGTATAATAGTGAAAGCAAGGGCTGGTAAAGATTAAGATGATGGGTGTTTCTTATTTCTTTCTTGTCTTTCACGGGATACATATTTATTTTCCACATCATATTTTCCAGGTCATCTCTAGATATTATAAAACATTCATCTTAATTACTCATACATAATACATTTCCTAAACAACAGAATGCATTGCTAGACATGCTTGATACAAGGAATAACATGCTTGATACAAGCAAATATATAAATATAAAGAAACATATAAAGGAATAACTAACCAAAACTTGTGTATAATCAGAAGTTCTATTGAAAGTTAATGGGAAGAGAGTATAGCTTAGCTAAATCTTAAGAGGAAGAATAAGTTAGCTACATACTGATTGAAGAGGTGATAATGGGAAGGAAGAGACCTATGCAAATCAAGGTATCATTTTGTAGAAATTCTAAGAAGAGACACAGAGTATGGAGTATTCTGAGGACCACAAGTGTAAGTACAACCATTTTAATTGGGTCCGTTAAATGCTACCATTTAGGCAAAAAAAATATTTTGGTCCATTTTATTGTGCCAAGATGATTTTGAACTTGCATTTAAGGTTTGCAAATGTGACTACATTCAAGAAAGACCGTGAAAACGACACAACCTGTCAGCTTAATTACGTTCGTGAAATGCTTCTCGGAAAAATTAATATATTTAAGTACCAGTCAAAAGAATTTGGACTGAACAGGCTTTAGCTAATACAAAACTCCAAAAATGCAAGGATATTACAAATTTTGAATACGACAATATTTATAATTGTTAGGGAATTGTTTATGCTTTTTTGGTTACCTTCTGTCACTGGTTATTTCGATGTCAATATGGTTATCAGAACCATTCAGATAACAAATTAAAACCCAGCTGGGCTCGGTGGCTCAACCTGTAATCCCGTGCTTTGGGAGGTTGAGGTGAGTGAATTGCCTGAGCCCGCGGGTTCGAGACCCTCCTGGGCAACTTGGCGAGACCCCCATCTCTGCAATAAATTAAAAAATTAGCCAGGTGTAGTAGCGCACCTCTGTAGTTCCAGCTACTTGGAAGGCTGAGGCAGAAGGATCGCCGGTGCTCAGCAGGTCGAGATTGCAGTGGCCGGGAGCGGCCACTGCACTCCAGTCTGGGCGACAGAGTGAGACTCCAACACAGAAAAAATAAAAATTAAAAAATTAAAACCTAAGGGCTAGGTGACCACTTGACAAAGCTTTCTATGCATATCCTAGTAAACCCAAGCGGATAGAAACAAAATAAACTTCAATCCAGTGTAAAGTTTACTTACCCTTTGAAGAAGGTGATGCTAAATATTAGTACTGAGTAAACTCAAATTCTCTTGCTGATCATCTCAGATATGGGATAACTGGCAAAACTAATACTGAACCTTTGCTTATTTCTCTTGCCAAAATATATTTTAGCAATAAGATAAAGAAATAATAAGGCCCCACCTGTATACTGTTTTTTACGATTTACAAAATCTTTTTACATATACCATTTCAATTGGCCTCAGCATCCACTCCATGAGGATGGCAGAAAAGAGATTACAGTCTTCATTTAACAGAAGAGAAAAACTGAAGCTCCAGAAGTTTATTTGTTTAATGTTACAATCAGGGCTAGGGCTAAAGCTGGAAATTTAAAATATGGACAATAATTGCAGTGATTGAACATACCAAATAACTTACAGGTCTTACAATGCTACGTCGGTAAGCAACTTTAGCCTAACACTGTGGTTTTCTATAAAGTCTCAGATCTAAGAGTCTATCAGATCATGTAAGGATGAAATTTAGTAACATTATGTGTTACAGGCACAATTGTCAATAGCATAAAACCAGATCTGTAATACTACATTCCCTAACTGCATTCTCATGGGTCTCAAAGTTTACTATAAGTGTGTATGTGTCTGTGTGTGTGTGTGTGTGTGTGTGTGTGTGTGTGTGTGTATGTATGTGCGTATATGTTCATTCTGATAGTTATTCATTAAAAGTAAAATAAACTATGGAAGTTCACTCCATCTGCGTCATCAGCTTGTACTTAGATATTGTTATATGATTTCAGGGCCTCTCTATGGGTTTGTGGGTCATAATGTCATTAGCATTAACTTTAACTTTCATGGGCTAAACAGAAGAGTAGAGGTATAAGGCACAAGTGATACTTTGTTGATGCCTTCATAGCAAATGAAGACCAAATGATGTCATTATATGCCATCTGAATAAAAATTTCATAGTAATTTGAATACAGAAATTAGTGGGAGAATTGAATCATTATCTGACCCACCTTAAATTATGCATGTAGAACCCCAAGGAGCCTGTACCATAGCAATTATCACAATATTTATATGCCAAGCTGCTATTTAGTTTTAGTAAGATAACACCATCACATTCAATTAATGCTGATATTTTAAATGTCATTGGTTTTGTAACTTTACTTTTAGCTTAATTTCTCATATTTTTTCATGTAATAGCCATATAATAACTGTGAACATAAGGATTCTGCACTTATTGTTTTGTTGGCCACAAAGCATTTGATTAACATACATTAAAATAAACATGATTTTGATTGACGTTAAAGATAGAAGATTGCCTTAGTTTATTCCTGCTGCTAAAACAAAATACCACAGACTGGATAATTGATAGATAATAGTAATTTATTTGTCAGTTTTCAAGGCTGAACAGTCTAAGATCAAGGTACCAGTAGATTCAGTGTCTGGCGAGGACTGCTTTCTGCTTCCAAGATGCCACCTCTTGCTGTATTTTTACATGGTGGAAAGAGGAAGGGCAAAAGGAACTAAGGTGTCCCTTCCAATTGACAGTTTTATGAGAGTATTAATGCATTCATGGAACGCTCATGACTTAATCATTATATCAAAGGCTTTGCCTCTTTATACCATCAACTTGGGGTTTAGTTTTGAAGACAGGTATTTTGAAGGAATACAAACATTCAAACTATAGCATGGATAGTTTTTATTTTCTCCTTATAAAATTATTTGCATGACTCAATTTGGATAAATATTATACTATTCAGATTCTCATAGCCTGTTTTTCCTAAGAGTTGAAATAATTGTGTTTTCTGCCAATTCTTGTCTATGGCCACTAATGTTCATAGGAAGCCAACCACTCAATTCAACATATACCTCAGCACTACTATGTTCCTCACCATGACTGTGTGCTAAGAAGAGTGCATACAAATATAACAAACAGTTTTTGTGCTCTAGAAGTTAACTTTCTGGAGAACAGTTAGCTTAAGTCTAACACTTCCTGACTCTGCTTGTGTTGATTCTGATTCCCTGCTATAGAGTCTGTAAGGACTTTGGGCCTATGGCAAAGAAGCAATCATTCGAGACTGTACTTCTTGAGAAGTGCTGTGTAGCATTTGCCAAGACCTGCCTCTGTCATGCTCTGAAAGACTTGAACATGGTCTGGTTGGGACCATTTCCTAGAAGGAACACAGCTTTAAAAATGAGTAAGTTTTACAGAAATGTTAAGGTCACTCATGAAAAGAACAAAGTCAAGTTCTGAATCATTATCTGTGTAATAACAATAGCGAGTCAACAGAGATATTCCTGAGTTGCCTTTGAATTCACATAATGAACATGATGCAGGATGGGTAGCTAAAGAGTGATTCAGGGATGGCCAGGTGGTTTGAGGTTGGTTTACACTGGTGCTATTATATCACATATGTATCATATATGTATAAATGTGCTTATTTTTCCATTTTACTTTTACTGACCTCATTCAGGTGTTGATATGATAATTAAAACTGGAACGCGGCATAAGAAACAGTCACTTGAAGGACTTCAGTTTTCAAAAGGGTAGCTTATCAGTAATGATAGCTGCATTACTTCCAGAGTAGAGGGGGCAACTCTTAACCTATTCCATGTGGGCTCACTGCCTCCTCCAGCCTGTAGGAAATATGGTACACAAGGTTAAACAACGGTCACAATACCACCTGACTACTCGGGACACATCAATAAACTCTAACTGATCTCCTTGCTTCTATTCTTGTCCCCTTCTGCCACCCCTATCCATTATGCTCTCCGTATGGCAGTTAGAGTGATTTTTTTTTATTTTTTAAGACATGAATTTCACTATGTTGCCCAGGCTGGCCTGGAACTCATGGGCTCAAGTCATCCTCCTGCCTTAACCTCCTGGAATAGCTAGGACTACAGGCATGAGTCACTGCACCTGGCTCAGAGTGACTTTTTTTTTTCTATCAGATATTTTTAAAAATTATTTTTAACATATTTTTATTATAAAATTGTGGGGTACAATTAAGGGTTAGGTATACAAATGTGCATCATTCAGGTACCCTTGTTAATAAGGGGTGTCTCTCCATTCCCAGACAGATATTGACTACCATTAATGCCACCTCCCTTCCCCTCTCTACTCCCCCATAGATTTCCACCACTGTCAGTCCTTTTTCTAAATAGTATTATGGTAAATGTTCAAGGTCCACGATATGAGTGAAAACATGTGATACTCAGATCTTTGTTTCTGTGAGAGATAACTCAGTATTATAGACTCTAGTTTCACCCAGGTTGCTGCAAAATTCATGATTTTTTTTTATGGTTGCATAGTTTTCCATTGTGCATATGTACCACATTTTTTAAATCCAGTCCTCTTTTGATGGCTAGCATGGTTGGTTCCAGGTTCTTGCTATTGTGAACAATGCTGTGATAAACATTTGTGTGCAGGTATCTTTTTGATAGAGTGATTTGAGTTCTTGAGGATATATTCCCAGTAGGGGAATTGCAAGGTCATATGGGAGGTCAATATTTAGAGCTTTTAGGAATCGCCACACTGCTTTCCACAGAGGTTGCACTAGTTTGCACACCCACCAACGGTGTAGAAGCGTTCCCTTTTCACCACACCCTCTCCAGCAACTGTTATTTTTTGAGTTATTGATAATTGCCATTCTGACTGGAGTTAGGTGGTATCTCAGTGTGGTTTTGATTTGCATCTCCCTGATGATTAGTGAGGTTGAACATTTCTTCATGTGTCTGTTGGCTGCTCGGATGTCTTCCTTTGAGAAGTGTCTGTTCATATCTTGTGCCCACTTTATAATGGGGTTGTTTGTTTTTTTCCTTTCAGCACGTTTGAGTTCCTTGTAGATCCAAGATGTTAAGCCTTTGTCGGACCTGGCGTTGGCAAATACTTTTTCCCAGTCTGTGAGCTGTCTCCCTACTCTCTTGATGGTTTCTTTGGGTTTGCAGAAACTTGTCAGTTTAATGAGGTCCCACTTGTCTATCTTATCTATTATGGCCTGTGGGTTTCGGGTTTTGTTCAGGAATTGGATGCCAGTTCCAATTTCCATAATTAAAAGATCATTACATTTACAGCAGTCTCATGTCTAAAACTCTCCAGTGGCTTACAGATATGCTTATAATGAAACACAAATGCCTGAAAGTGGACTACAAGATGCTATAAGATCTATTATGCTGTCGCCTATTGATCTCATCCTCCACTCCTTTCTAACTTGCTCATTTTACTCAAGCCACACAAGTATCCTTGCTCTTCCTGAAACACGCCATGCTCATTCACATTCTAAGACCCAAGTATAAGTACTGGTATTTCTGCCTAGAAAGTTTTTCCCTCAGAAATTCATTAAGTTATTCAAAATCATTTAGATCTTAGCTCAAAGGTCATCTTCTTTCCTGCCTGTCTAATCTAAAGGGCATTAGTCAACTTAACCCTGCTCCAGAGTCCCTGCTAGGAGTATCTGGACACTGGTACAAAGATTATTTCAAACCACAGAGGATTTATAAACAAACAGAATCTTTGCACTATGTTTTCCTCATGCCTTAATCTACTTCAAATAAAAAGTAAAATTTGATTTCTACTCTTGAAGTGGATTCTTTTACTTCTTGAGTTTCTTTTCTCTTGTCTTCCTGTTTTTATTTTGAGGAGTCTTGGAAAACTGCTAAACCACAACAGTCACCAACATAACAAAAATATCATAAACTGAATGTATATTTGGTGCTACAAAACATTCCAAATACTTAATTGGCCTTTACCAACTTAATTCTCACAATAATCCTATGATGTAACTACTTTTATTTATCCTATTTTACAGAGAAGGAAAGTGAGGAACAGGGATTTTAATAACCTGCCAAAAGCAAGACATCTCTTGGACCTAAAGTGCAGTTGCTATTTCAGAGTACAATATCTTTTTTTCAATTAAAGTACCAATTTACATCAGAAATAGCTACATGATACCTGCAACAATAATAAAAATGGCAGTCCATTCTATTGAATTCTTTCTTTTTGCCATGTGCTATCCTTAATACTTTGCATACATTGCATCTTATAATCAGAGCCCTGGAAAGTCTGATTTAATGGATCCATTTCACAGAGAAGAAAATTGAGGATTATCTTTCCCTATATTCCACAGCTAGGAAATAGCAACTACAGCAATGACAGTAGGAATATAAGTGGTTTCCACTGAGAATGGATGAAGACTTGCTTGATCCCAGCAGAACTTCCCATCTAATTTTACAAACAAACTCTGTGGTACATTTGATTGAATTAAAAATCCTATCTTTTCCTTCTTACTGTGTTTCTGTAAAAAAAAACTTGGTTAACAATCGATACTGTTATTTCACAAATCATATTCCACACTCTACCTACTAGGCTGCTAAGTGTATCTTTTCCACCAAAAGGGCCACCCAGAGCCTGAGTGCTGCCCTACTTCTTTGACATAGGCCCTTGGATGGATTTGCCTGATTCTGTAGGAATATTTAATTAGCCTTGTCTCTTTCTCTGGCAACAATTATGCCTGGTAGTTAAAGAAAGGAAAAGGTTGAATTGATAAAAATTTTATAATTCATCTTGGTTACCAACCTACAGCCTATTCCACTTAAGTAAATATTTCTACTTACGTTGCTACAAAAGATGTACTGGTTTAATACAAGTATCTACCATTCTAGATTACTCTTTGTCAAGTCATGTGTGTTCTTTAATATTTTAACAATACATAAACTATAATGAATAACATAAAAATTATTCATAGAATACTAGAGGTATTAATAACATGGACTCTAGAGCTACATTACATGGGGTTTGGAATCTAGTTGTACCATTTCCTAGACTGTGTAATTTTGGATATGTTATCAACTTCCAGTTCCTTTATCTATCAAATGGTGATAATATTAGTACCTACATCAAAGACATATAAAGAACTTAGAACAGTGAGTGGCATATAATAAGTGTTCAATAATATTAGCCACATTACTATTCTTATTGATAACCAAATATTTCTTATTTAGTATAAAATGTCAACTCACATATCTACGTTGTGTTACTTCAAATGAGCATATTTTCACTCGATACTTTAGATACCCCATCCCAAATGCGAAGCATGTCTAAAACTCTAGAATTTCTATATTATCAATGAATAATATGTCATGCTTGTCCTCCAAGTCCTTTTGATATAGAAAAACACCAAAAATGCAAGTACAAAAAAAGGCATAGAACAGAGTGAAATAATTTAGGTGTCTCTATGTCTGAAAAGTGATTTCTTGTGTTCTGGAATTTCAAAGGAAGAATGTCTCAATTACAGATTGGGAATCAGAAAGTATGAATAAACAAAGATTTCATGTGAAGGAAATATATATTATTTTTGTTGATCTTTAAAAATCAGAATTTTAAGATGTTGAATGAAAATGGGGTACGAGGATGAAGAATGAAACAATTTGGGAAAGGGGCTTTATGAATTGTGAATAATATCATGAGTGGTGAATATTCCAGTTTAGCAAAACTCTGAGACACATTAAAAGGGGTAGTGAAAGAGAAAGCTGAAAGAATCAGTTGGAACCTTCTTGTTAAGGATATAAGATGCCAAGAAGAAGATGTGTGCTTAGTTCAGAGAACAACCCAATGGCCACAGCAGGGTTTTGTGCAAAACTGTCAAAGGGAAACCAGTCTTTCTGAAAACACACACACACACACACACACACACACACACACACACACACACACACACACCTTACTATTGTTTCCTCAGTACCTAAATAGTGCTCTGCTCATAGTAGGCCAATATCTGCTCAGTGGGTATTTTTAAGTGGTATTAAATGTGTCCCTTGGTGGGAGGGGGTACATAATATCAATAAGGGCACTGATCTCAAACCAGGTGAAGTGGAGACCAAAGGGAAGCCCAAACTTTACCTGTAGGATGACCATTTATGTTCCTAACTTGAATTGTACCCGCCATCTTTAGAATAAAAAATAAAATAGTAAAGATCTCCCTTTAAATTAGTCCTTTTGTTTTTGTTATTCTGCAAGTCGCAAGTGGTATACCAAGTAATCTCAGGGACTATAATTTTAGCTACTCACAATGTAAGAATCCATTGCTTTACAAAAGCCATACTATGAAATTATAATTTACAATTCACTAATCTGGTTTAATTATTGCTTCATTTTTCCAAGATGTGAAGACAATGGGAAATAAGATTTGCTTTAAGTCTCTTATGCAGTTAGAGGATGAGACCAAGTCAAACTTCAATTTTTTGTTCTCCTAGTCTTGGGTTCCTTTTACAACCACAGACTGTAGTGTGCATCAAATAATATTTTGTATATAAGTATTACTAGCTATGAATATCAAGTCATTGCAAGTCCCCAGTGGAACAGCAATAAGAATATGGATTTTGTTGTTGCTGTTGTTTTGTTTCAGAAATGGGAAAATAAATGATATAGTTTTATAATTTGGAAAATACAATTTAACAAAAGTATCTACATGTGGATAAATTATCCAATATTTTTCACAGTATAAAATAGGATATAGTTAGTATATATTGAATATACTTCCTGCTTCAATAAGTCTTTGACTAGTCTTCCACGTCCTACTAATTTGTCATGACCTCATTATTATTCCAAGAGAATATTCAGAGAAAGAAAGCACATAATGGGCATTTTGGCGGGGGGGCGGCCTCTTCATTATAAACTGTGGCTAACAGTTTGTACACTTATGGCAACTAGCTTAAGGACTTTTTGTTTCTTTTGATTTGGAAAAATGTACTGCAAAGATTTCAAAATATACTTTTACCATGTAAACAGATTTATTATTAACACAGCAAGAACACAGGTACTTCTCTGGTCACATAGTAAGCACAGAGTATAAATTATATCAGGGAAGTAATCCTAAATCAGTAAAATAGGGCACAAAAACTGTAAGAGAAAAACTAGAAAAAATTCAAAATATAAAACAAAGCAAAGATTAGATATCACTCATTCTGAAGACTTCCGACAGGACTTGTTGATAAAGGAGTTCCTATTATTTCTGGAAACTATTAGGTAATTTACTGTGAAAAGTATAAACAGATGGATGGAAATCTGAAATCTGTGGTAATCAAGCAGAGTTCTCAGTGAAAAATTGAGTAAAGAATAGAAGCAATGAAATTTGACTGTGAGCCGGGCTCGGTGGCTCAGCCTATAATCCCGCGCCTTCGGGAGGCTGAGGTGAGTGGATTGCCTGAGTCCGCAGGTTTGAGACCCGCCTGGGCAGCGAGACCTTATCTCTACAATAAATTAAAAAATCAGCCAGGCATGGTGGCGCATGCTTGTAATTCCGGCTACTCGGAAGGCTGAGGTGGAAGGATCTCCGGAGCCCAGCAGGTCGAGGCTGCGGTGGCCGGGAGCGGCCACTGCACTCCAGTCTGGGCAACCGAGTGAGACTCCAACTCAAAAAAAAAAAAAAAAAAAGGAAAACAAAAGAAATTTGACTGCGAATGCCAGGGAGGAAACTGTAGGCTCTCAAGACAGGAGACTGACAGGGAGAGGTGATTTTTGGAATTATAGACTCTGAAGTCATACAGAATTGGGTTTGAATGCAGACTCTCATTCACTGGATGCATTTCCTTAATTTGATCAAATCGCTAAACCTATGTCTAATTCATTTTTTCTCTTGTATTAAGTAGACATTATGACAATACATAGCACATAGTGTAGTTGTAAAATAAATGACATATTTCATGCCATGCAGAGCGCTTGACACAATACAAGACTCATAGTGAGCACTCAAGAAACACTGACACTTGTTATTTTACCAACAGTCATTGTTGCTATCAGTATACTTGTTTTTATTACAGAGTTGTGAATAATGAATAAAATCATTGCCACATTTTTAACATAATGTCTGACATGGTAGGTTATCAAGAAACAATACACATGTATGTAGTCTTGCAAATTTATTGAGGCAATGTCTGAGTCAGTAATAATTATGGTAAAACTGACAATTCAGTCAGGTGCTATCCACAAGTATAAGCAACATACATGTAAAAACTAGATTAAAAGGTTTATGAGCTCTTTGAAAAAGTCAGTATTGTCCCATGAGCAAACCTTCTCAGTTCTACAAGCGACATATCTCTTCAGTCCATATACTTCTCACTATTTTCATCAATATGCTGCTAGCTGAACCTGCCGTCATCTCTTAACTGGGAAATTGCAATTAGCTTTAAAGCGAGTTTCCTAACTTGTGTTCTGGCCACCTAAATGGTGTTCTCCTCGAAGCAGTGTTTTCTATGTGCCAGACACTGTTCCATGTGCTTTACATATATTATATCAATTTTGATACAGAACTATGAGATTGGTCCCATCTTACACATAAAGAAACCAATACTCAAATAAGTGAGGTAATCTAGTCAAGGAGAAATTACACAACAATCTTAGGCATTCTCTTTCCATGGTCTCTGGATGCTTCAGCATTCCTGTAATTACATTCTTAGGACTTTGTGCAAGAAAATAAATCAACCAAAAATAGATGTCTGAAAGTATTTATTACAATGTTAACTATAATTAGGAAATATCAGCAACAGTGTATAGGTGCCCCAAAAGGAGAATAGATAAGTAAATCAGAATATATTAACACATTATCAATCTATCAATAAATATGAGTACTGAACATCTTATGGACAAATAGTACAAGTATATGTGTGGGATAGTACTACTTTCAAGCTACATTTTGTCCACTGTAGGATAATTTAAAAGTGTCTAAGGAGACGAGTGGGCAGGTACTATTTGTCTATTAGAATGAGTCAGTTAGCCGGGCTCGGTGGCTCAGCCTGTAATCCCGCGCCTTTGGGAGGCTGAGGTGAGTGAATTGCCTGAGCCCGCGGGTTCGAGATCCGCCTGGGGAGCGAGACTTCATCTCTACAATAAATAAAAAAAAAATCAGCCGGATGTGGTAGCACATGCCTGTAATTCTGGCTACTCGGAAGGCTGAGGTGGAAGGATCGCCGGAGCCCAGCAGGTCAAGGCTGCGGTGTCCAGGAGCGGCCACTGCACTCCAGTCTAGATGACCGAGTGAGACTCCAACTCAAAAAAAAAAAAAAAATTAAATAAAAGAATGAGTCAGTTGAATATGGAGACTGAATAGGCCTTCCTGAAGGTATGTGTGCATGGAAAATTGGGAAAGTAACAAGTTCTCAAGAAGCCTCATAAAAACCCACATTGACCACTCAGCCTGTCTTGATTAACTTGGGTCTGAACTCTATGGAGAGACTGCAGGAAGCAACTGAAGCAACTATTCCATGAAGAGCTCCATGCATCAAGCACAAACATTTCCTCTGAGCTGCCTACCCTACTCTCCTTCACTTTTATCTTGGATAGCTCCACACATTTCTGGTTCCAGCTTTTCTGTCATTTCCCCTTAGAAGTCTTGCCTTCCTGTCCATCTGTGTTAGGAGTCCTTTTTCTATGTTTCCTTAGCATCCTCTTCTTCCTTTATCATAGCGTGTATCACATTTTACTGTGATTATTTATGTATCTTTCTATAGAATGTAAACTTCTAGAAATTGATGGTATATCTGCTTTTGTCTTATAATCAAGAACTATATCTATTTTATTCAGGCTTAAATATGCAGCTTTTAGCATAGTGTCCAAATCATAGTAGATCATCAATAAAACATTCATAGTGTAACCAAAGTATTTGCTGATTCAAAAGCTATATTATTTTGCCATCCAAAGGAGCATTGGAAAATAAAGAAAATATTTGCTGGAGCTCTAGAATAAGTAACAGGGAATTGTACTGCATATCACCCAGAACAATATTCTAAAACTCTTCTTCACATATCTGTCCTAAGTATCATTAATCATTGCATAGCATTCACTAATCTTTCTGCTTTGCATGGGGAAAAGAAATAATTTGAATGAAACAAACCAGACAGACAAACTTCAGCTCATGTTCTTGTTTTTCTTATCTTCTCTGCCTTCTTTCCTATTGAGGCCTTCTGATGTTCAGAAAATGACACCACGTACTTTCTAAAGTAAATAATTCTAGTTTTCCTTTACTGGTCACAATTTAGTAGTTTAAACATATTAGCCTTAACAGTTATAACAAATGTTTAGACAATCTATTTGCTAGAATAACAAAGAATGCTTCCTACTTAAAAGATTGAAGTGGCGGGTGGAGGAGGGGTGGTGTTAGTCAAGATAGATAGGCAATGCTGGTAAAAAAAAAATTACCTGCTGTTTAATTTCAAGCTGGAAAGACCAGTTAATTGCAAGGTAGACAATTTCTGATGAGAAGTTACTTGGGAGGCCAAGCTGCTTCCATGCTGAGACTTAGAGATGTCCTGACATCAAATAGCCAGTGGAAGGTTGGAGTAGTGTATGAAAAAGAACACCAGATCTTTTTCACTTTAGCCTATATGTCACACTCATTACTTCCACTCACATTCTAATGGCCAGAACTAGCCACATGATTAACTTAATTGCAAAGGACACTGGGGAATGTAAAAGAGAAGATAGTTATCAGTAAACACTCTTCCATATGAGGAAAGGAGAAGTCAAGAATATGATTAATGAATAAATTTGTTCTTGCATGTCAATAAGGTGAGAAGTATGGTATGTTTTTTAGTTTCTGTCAATTTTATTATTATTTTTTGTTAAAGTATGCTTTTTCAAACAAAATATTATAGGAAAGATTTTAGGAATGCTCTTTGATCTCTTTCATAATCAAACTTAAATATGAACCAGTGCATCCCACTCTTTTTATCTCTGATGCAGAGAAAATAGCAGTTTTTAAAAAAAAAAAAAAAGAATAGTAAAATAATTGACAACTTTCCTAGGTATAGAGTTCAATGCATTACTTATCTACTGTCATGTAACAAATAACTTCAAACTCTATCAGGTTAAAAAAAGATAAACATCTTAATGTTTCTCTAGCCTAATAATGTATCTGGGCACAACTTAACTGGGTACCTCTGACTGAATAATATGTGTGTGCGTGTGTGTGTGTATGTGTGTGTGTGTGTTTGTGTATTTTGTTTTAATTTTAGAGCCCAGAGCTACACACTCATGCTTGTTACATGCATATATTGTGTACTGGTGGGGATTGGTATAAGATGATTTCTAGTGTACACATCACCTAAACAGTGAACATTGTATCAGGTAAGTTTTCCATCCTTGCCCTCTCCCACTCACCCCTTTTTTTGAGTCTCTAGTGTCTATTATTTCCACCTTTATGTCTATATGCACTCACTGTTTAGCTTCCTCTTTTAAAAGAGAATACATGATATTTGGTTTTCTATTTTTATGTTAGTTCACTTAGGATAATGACTTCCAGTTTTATCCATGTTGTTGCAAAGTACATGATTCCATTCTTTTTATGGAACTGTACTATTCCATAGTTTTTATATAGTGCATTTTCTTTATCCAGTTAACATATGATGGGCACTTAGATTGGTTCTATTACTTTGCTATTGTGAATAGTGCTGCAATTAACATACAAGGGGGATTCAAAAAATAGAATGTATTTATTAAAAAAATGTACTCATTCTTACATTTTTAAATTTCAGTCACCTTCAAATTACTCTTCGTTTGATGTGATACATCTACCAAGATGCATTTTCCAGTGCTCAAAACGGTTTCTGAACTTATCAATTGTGATGCCTTTTATTGCTTCTGCTGTTTTTTGTTTCACCTCTTCCACATAGGCAAAGCATTTCCCTTTGAGGAATTTTTTCATCTGGGGAAAAAAAGAATATAAAGTCATTTAGGGTGAAATTGGGTGAATAAGGAGGGTGGGGCATGGAGTGTGAACAAAAATTGCTGAACCCTCGGTGTGATGTGGGCAGGTACATTGTCATGGAAGAAGACACAGTCACCTGTTTGCCACAGCTCGAGATATTTCTTCCACAAATTATGATACAATTGTCTCAGAACCTCCAGATAAAAACTTTGGTCATCCATTTGATCCAGAGGAACAAATTCTGAGTGTACTATAAGTGTTCTGCCCACGAAAAAAAATAATTGGGGTTTTTTGGGTCCCCCACCCTTGTACAAATGCAAGTGTATTTTTTGTGTATAATAATTTCTTTTCATTTGGGTAGATATCCAGCAGTGTGAATTCTCCATCAAATATTTAATTCTCTAAAAAAAATGTATACTGTTTTCCAAAGAGATTGAATTATTTATACTTTCACCCATAGTGTATTAGCATACTATTTTCTGCACATCCATGCCAACATCATTGACTTTTTAATTGTAGTCATTTTACTGGTATAAGATGATATCTCACTGTGATTCGAAGTGCATTTCTATGATGATTAGTGATATTGAGTGGGTTACAGTCAAGCCGTTAACTGGGGTTGGGAATCTCATTGAAGGTTTGACTAGGAAGGGAGGGAATTTATTTCTAAGCTCACATTTGTGGTGTTAGCAGAACTTCATTGTTTGTAACTATAAGCTTATCTACAGTATGACAGCAGAAAATGGTAGCTGGTTTCCTCCAGAGTCACCAATACAAGATGGAATGGAGAAGGTAGGGGAAAAGGAAGCTATTGATCAAAGAGTACAACATTTCAGCTAGACCAAAGGAGTAAGGTAAATCTATTGTACTGCATGAAGATAAATCAACTAAGTCAGAAGTCATAGTATTGTAACTTCTGCCATATTTTATTTATTAGAAGTAAATCAATAACTTCAACCCACACTTAATGGGAGAGACCACAGTTAATAATAATGTATTATATATTTCAAAATTGTTAAAAGAATAAATTTTTAATATTTTCATTACAAAACAGATAAGTTGGTGAGGTGATGGATACATTAATTAGCTTGATTGACTCTTTCTACAATGTATACATAGATCAAAACATCACATTATACTTCATAAATTTGCACTATTATTATTTGTCCATTGAAAAAAAATTAAAACACAAAATTTTATATTTGGAACTAAAGTGTTAATGCTGTTTTGGAGGACATGAGAATAAAATATTTCAGTTAAATAGTGTAGTCTCAAAATTAAAATAAGCTTTGTTGAAATAGCAATAAAGATACATATTACAAATTTCCTCTGAAATAAAACTCATGTTTTGAGAGTTATCCAATATGTAATTTATAGCGCCCATGCTAACTTATAATTGTGCTCTTTACTTTCCAGATAGATACCTTGAAAAGAAAGTATTTCCAATATTGCTGCCTTGGGAATATGAAGATAACAAACCAGTTTTTGTGATTTGACATTCAGCTGTGAAAAAGAATTATCCTTTTGAGAGGCATTTCAAATTTCCTGTTCAAACATGTTTCCTTCAGGGCACTATTGTGGTGAAAGCCCACCATGCTATAAAATCTCATAAGGATTTCCTTGACACTTTGTTTGATTCTTGGATCAGACAACAGAATGAAAGGCAATTCTGGCCAAAAAGGAATTTAATCTCCTTTGTCAAAGAATCTTGCTTTTAAGTGTCATCATAATAACTCATATTTTAATTTTTTCTAATGTCAAAAAGCACTATCTTCAAAAGAGATAATCATAATTCTATGAGCAAAGACAGTAAAAAGAAGCCCAAAGTCACTTAATGATTAGATTAGTAAAATATTCCAGTTCCCTTATAAGAATTTGTTGAAAATGGAAGGCACGCAAACACACACACACACAGGGATAACATTCATCATGCAATGTTTTCATTATTTAGTCAGTATTAGTCATCTCTTCTGCCATGGGAATAATCTTTCTAAACCCAAAGCTCTGATTGTGTCATTCTGAATCTGTCAATGCTTCCCAGCTGTCAAACTACTTAGCATGTATAAGCCACTTCATGAGCTGCCATTAACTTCTATCCCATATCAAGTCCTTCATCTCCCTGCTATTCCTTACCTAGGAATGGAAACAGCATAAATCTTCTGACTTCTGTCAATTACTTATTTTAGGTTAAGACATAGTAGTGGTGACTGTTTTCAATACTTTGTTGTAAGGCTAGATCTTCTGCCTAAGCAGACAAGTGAACCAATATGTGCTTCTTGTTTTTGTTTTTGTTTTTTCATGTCGGTTTCATCTCCATAAAACACTTTATCCCAGGATCCTGTCCACAAAAATGGTTTTTTGTGACAGAATTTCATTCTGTCATTCAGGTTGCAGTGCAGTGGCATGATTGTAACTCAAGCTCTCTGTAACCCCTCAAGCTCCTGGGCTCAAGTGATCCTCCCACTTCAGTGACCCAAGTAGCTGGGGATTACAGGTGCATGACCCCAGGGCTGGCTGTTTTGTTCTGTTTTTCTTTGTTGTACAGGATAATATTGAACTTCTGGCCTCAGGTGATTCTCCAGCCTCAGCCTTAAAAAGTGTTGGGATTACCTGCATGAACTACCACATTCAACCCTCTGTCTAAATTTCAAAATCATTAAGCACACACTAGAACAGAAAGATCAATGTAGTGGAATAAATCATCCAGACATATGTATGACTTTACTAACTATATATATAGAAACTTAAACTATGTTGAAACTGGCATTTAAAATCAGTGATGGAAAATAATTTAATAAGTGGTATTGGTAGAAGTGACTAATAATTTGGGAATAAAATAAAACAAATCTTTATCTTAATACTTATACTTAAAAAGTAAAAAATTAATGAAATACCAGAAAACAATGTGTAGTTTTTAACATTAAATCATGATAAACATTTCAAATACAACACAGAACACCAGATGCCATAGAGAAAAGAACAATTCAGTATAAAACTCTCCGTAAAAATATATGGATTTGCCATCTAATATAATTCCACCTACCTATTGTTCACAAAACTATCAATGTCACTTTTATGTCTTCATCCATTCATTGATAACATCACTGACCAGGACTAGGCCTAGGCCAGTGTCCTACATCATGCCACTAGAAACCTCACCCCATGGTGCAATTATTTCTTAAGTCAGAACCACATGAGCACAGTTATTTTCCAATAAATAAGCTAGCTCATTGTACAAGAGCCTAGTCTGCTTATTTCCATATTTTCTATAAGATTACAAGAGGCCGATTTGATGACTTAATAACAACGTTTCTGTACTTCCTTCAAATGCTAGTGCAGCAACTTAATCAAACATTGGAAATAAATCAGTTTTATATACTTTGTCCTTAGTCAACCCAGGTTCCTTCCTTTTCAGATGCTCAAAACAACCAATTCAAAAAACAAACAACAACAGCAAAATGAAATTTTGTCACCTCTACCTTCAGCATTACTACTCTTCCCTCTTCTCACAATCTTCATCAATTACTTCCCTTGTCCAAGCCACCTTCATCTCACTTGGAGTATTGCAAAGGTCTCCTAACTGATCTCCAATCTTTGTTTTGCTCCCTTAATACAGAAATCAAATTTATCACTTCAAAAAGTCATATTAGTCAAGTTCTATGTTCAAAGTCCTCTAATGACATCAATTATCTTCAGAATAAAAGTCCAAGACCAAACTGTGAACTACAAGTTCCCATACATTCTAGCCTTTGACTCTTTATTTGACTTCATTTCCTACTGTACCCCTCACTTATTACACAACAGCCACTATGATCTTCTTGACATCATCCAAACATACCAAGTTCATTCTTGTCTCTGAACTTCTATACCAGCTCTTCCTTCATTGATAGCTCTTCTCTAAGGTTTTTACATGATTGACAACTTCTCAGATTTCAGTTCTGCTTAAATGTCATCTCACAGATATTCCCAGATCATTCTATCTAAAAGTATAACCTTTTCTATCTTGGTAGTAAACTAGACTTATTGGTATCATGGGATTTATCATCCTTAGACTTGATGTTTTTAAAATAATTTATTTGTTTCCCATGAGTTTTCCTAGTATAATGTAATATTTATGAGGACAGAGTCTATGTCTATTTTATTTAACACCATATCACCAATGCCTATTATGGTGCCTAGCCCATAGCAAATGCTGAAAAAAAAAATTGGTAAATGAATGAATAAAATAAGCCAATGTCTAAAGAAATATTCACACATGACAGGAGTAATGTAGTTTATAAATTAATACATTTAGTAAACAATAGTGATATTATTCCATTTCATCCTATTTCTTACATCTTAAGCTTTGTTTTTTCAGTCTAGACTACATCTTTCAATAACTAAAAACATTTCCCAGATCCCCAAAAACACATCCTATCATATTTCTATGATCATAATCTCCTCTCCCTTCTATACCTCTGTCATAATTGCCTGGAAAGTTCCAAGTAGAAAGACAAGGAAATGACTATTGTTACCAGTCTTGGGAGCCTCACTTAACTAATGAAAATGAAGTATAGCCTTAAATTCATAGCATGCCACATCACTTTCCATTTTATTTTATTTCATTATTTTTTTTAAATTTAATTTAATTTAATTTTTTTTAATTAATTTATTTTTTATTCTGAAGTTGTGGGGTACAGGTAAAGGTTAGGTATACAATTGCATTTCATTCAGGCACCCAGTTGATATGGGGTGTTTCCCCATTCCCAGACAGATATTTGCTACTGTTAATCCCATCTCCCTCCCGCCCCATAGTTTCCCAATACTGTCAGTCATTTTCATATAGTATTGCATTGGATGTTTAAGGTCCATTATATGAGTGAGAACATGTGATACTCAGATCTTTGTTTCTGTGAGAGGTCACTCAGTATTATAGATTCTAGTTCCATCCAGGTTGCTGCGAAATTCGTGATTTTGTACTTTTTTATGGCGGCATACTATTCCATTGTGTATATACCATATTTTTTTAATCCAGTCCTCTTTTGACGGGCAGCATGGTTGTTTCCAGGTTCTTGCTATTGTGAACAATGCTGCGATAAACATGCATGTGCAGGTATCTTTTTTATAGAGTGATTTGTGTTCTTCAGAATATATTCCCAGTAGGGGGATTGCGGGGTCAAATGGGAGGCTGGTATTTAGAGCTTTTAGGAATTGCCACACTACTTTCCACAGAGGTTGCACTAGTTTACACTCCCACCAACAGTGTAGAAGTGTTCCCTTTTCGCCACACCCTCTCCCGCAGCTGTTATTTTTTGAGTTGTTGATAATTGCCATTCTGACTGGAGTTAGGTGGTATCTCAGTGTGGTTTTGATTTGCATCTCCCTGATGATTAGTGAGGTTAAACATTGCTTCATGTGTTTGTTGGCTGCTCGAATGTCTTCCTTTGTGAAGTGTCTGCTCATCTCTTTTGCCCATTTTATAATGGGGTTGTTTGTTTTTTTTCTTTTCAGCACGCTTGAGTTCCTTGAAGAACCAGGTTGTTAAGCCTTTGTCAGAACTGATGTTGGTAAATATTTTTTCCCAGTCTGTAGGCTGTCTCCCTGCTCTCTTGATGGTTTCTTTGGCTTTGCAGAAGCTTTCCAGTTTAAAGAGGTCCCACTTGTCTATCTTCTCTCTTATGAGCTGTGGGTTTCAGGTTTTGTTCAGGAATTGGATGCCAGTTCTGTTTTCCATGAGGGTATTTCCTTCATTTTCTAAGGTTCTTATGGTTTGAGGTTTTACATTTAGGTCTCTGATCCATTTGGAGTTAACCTTTGTGCATGGGGATAGATAGGGGTCCTGTTTCAATCTTCTCCATGTGGTTAGCCAGTTTTCCCAGCACCATTTACTGAATAGGTTCTCCTCTCCCCAGTGGTAGGTGGTGGAATGTTTGTTGAAGATGAGTTGGTTGAGAAATTGAGGTTTTGCTTCTGAAATCTCAATTCTACTCCATTGATCTATATGCCTGTTCCTATACCAATACCAAGCTGATGATTGTAGCTTTATAGTAAAGTTTGAAGTCTGGTAATGTGATACCACCTGCTTTGTTTTTTTTTTGCTGAGGATTGTTCTGGCTATTCTAGGACGTTTGTGTTTCCATATGATTTCCTGTGTTGTCTTTTCTAGGTCTGAGAAGAATGTTGCTGGTAATTTGATGGGTATTGCATTGAATTTGTAGATTGCCTTAGGTAAGATGGACATCTTCACAATGTTGATTCTTCCAGTCCATGAGAATGGGATATTTTTCCACTTGTTTGTGTCAACTTTGATTTCTTTGAGCAGTGTTTTATAGTTTTCCTTGTAAAGGTCTTTCACATCTCTGGTTAGGAAGATATCAAGGTATTTCATTTTTTTGTGGCTATTGTGAATGGAATTGTGTTTTTTATTTGGGTTTCTGTTTGTTTATTATTGGTGTAGAGAAATACGATTGTCTTTTCTACATTTATTTTGTAACTGAGACTTTGCCAACGTCCTTTATCAGTGTAAGGAGGTTTTTGACAGATTCTCTAGGGGTTTCAAGGTACACAATCATATCATCTGCAAAGAGAGATAACTTGACTTCCTCTTTTCTTATTTGGGTACCCCTGATTACCTTCTCTTCTCTGGTTGCTCGAGCCAGGATTTCCAATACTATGTTGAACAGGAGGCGTGAGAGTGGGCATCCTTGTCTTGTTCCTGTTTTCAGGGGAAATGGTTCTAATTTTTGTCCATTTAGGAGTATGCTCACTGTGGGTTTCTCGTAGATGGCTTTTACTATTTTTAGGTATATTCCCCATATGCCTAGATGCTCAAGGGTTTTTATCAAGAAGGGGTGCTGGATTTTATTAAAAGCTTTTTCTGCATCTAATGATATAATCATGTGGTTTTTGTTTTGACATCTGTTGATATATTTAATAACATTTGTGGTTTTACGAATGTTGAACCAGACTTGTATCCCAGGGATGAAGCCTACTTGGTCATGATGGATGATTTTTGTGATGTATTGCTGAATCTGGTTGGCTAGGATCTTGTTGAGAACTTTAGCATCTATGTTCATCAAAGATATTGGCCTGTAGTTCTCTTTCTTTGTTGGCTCTTTGCCTGGCTTGGGTATCAATGTGACGTTGGTTTCGTAAAATGATTTGGGTAGCATTCCATCTTTTTCAATCACTTGGAATACCTTCAGTAGGATTGGTATCAGCTCCTCCTTAAATGTCTTGTAGAATTCTGCTGGAAAGCCATCTGGACCAGGGCTTTTTTTTTGGAGGAAGTTTTCTTATTACATAATCGATTTCCTTGATTGTTATTGGTCTATTTAGGGTCTCAATTTCTTCTTGTTCCAACTTAGATAGGTTGTGTGATGTCAGAAAGTCCTCCATTTCCTTAAGGTTTTCAAGTTTGTTTCCATACAAATGTACGTAGTAGTCTCTAATGATCTTTTGTATTGCTTCAAGGTCAGATGTGACTTCATCTTTTATGTTTCTGATTGTGCTTATTTGGTTTTTTCCTCATTTTTTCTTGGTCAGTCTAGCTAGGGGACCATTGATCTTGTTTATC
>NW_007233307.1:12974-14774 GCF_000164805.1 Carlito syrichta | reverse complement strand
TGATGAGTAGAATGTGTATTCTGTGGTCTTTGGATGGAGTGTTCTGTAGGTATCAATTAAGTTCATTTGGTCCAGAGTCTCATTGAGGTTCCGTATCTCCTTGCCGAGTTTTTGTCCTGTTGATCTGTCTAGGGTTGTGAGTGGTGTATTACAGTCCCCAGTTATGATGGTATTAGAGACAATGTCATTCTTTAGTTTTCATAGAAGTTGCTTTATGAACGTTGGCGCACCTATGTTGGGTGCATATATGTTTAGGATAGATATTTCTTGTTGATGGAGTGAACCTTTTATCATTATGTAGTGGCCTTCTGTATATTTTTTAATTTTTGATAGCTTAAATGGTATTTTGTCTGAAATAGGAATCGCGACTTCTCATTTCTTTTGTGTTCCATTTGCCTGAAAATTTGTTTCCCATTCTCTTACTTTGAGTCTGTGTATGTTCTTTCTAGGGAGATGGGTCTCTTAAAGGCAGTATATTGGTGCCTGGTGATATTTTATCCATTTTGTCATTCTATGTCTTTTCAGTGGTGCATTTAGTCTATTCACATTCAGGCTAATTATTGAAATGTGAGAGTTCGTCCTTTTCATGGAGTTCTTATTGAGTTGTTGTTCTTCCACTTGGTTTTTTCTTTTTCTTTTTTGTCTTTCTTTTGGTTTTGGAGTTGGTATTGGAGTTGGTATATTTTATTCTTTTCCCTGTACTCTGGTGGATAACGTTATTCTTTTTTCCTTTTCTTCTGTGTTTAGTACTTTCTTAAATGTTTCATGTACAGGTGGTTTGGTGGCAGCATAAGTTCTTAAGGATTGGATACCTGGGAAAGGTTTTAATTCTCCCTCACTGAAGAAGCTTAGCTTGGCTGGATAGGTTATTCTTGGTTGAAATTGTGTATCTTTTAGGACTTTGAAGATAGGGCTCCTTGCTCTCCTAGCCTGCAGGGTTTCTGCAGATAAATCTGCTGCTATTCAGATTGGTCTTCCATGGTAGGTGATCTGACCTTTTTCTCTTGCTGCCTTTAGGATTTTTTCTTTTGTGCCTACTTTATTTAGGCAAATTATTATGTGTCTAGGAGTTGGTCTTCTCATTTGTTGTCTTGTAGGGGTTCTCTGAATCTCTTGTGTTTGAATTTTTGCATCACCAATTAGATAAGGGAAGTTTTCTTGAATGATCTCATGGAAAGTTTGTTCCAATGTGGTCTCTGTTTCTCTTTCTGCCTCAGGGAGTCCGATTACTCTTAGGTTAGGCCTCTTGAGGTAGTCACTCATCTCTTGAAGGTTTTGTTCTGTCTTTTTGAGCTTATTTTCTGTGTTTTTAAGTGTTTGGGTTATTTCTATATTTTGTTCCTCAAGCTCTGAGATTCTTTCTTTTGCTTGGGTAATTCTGCTTTCCATGCTTATTAGTTTGTTATTTATTTCATTCACAGTATTCTTTATTACTGTTATATCAGATATCAGCTCCTTCCTAGTTTCTTCTGTGTCTCCTCAATTCTTTTTAATCTCTCCATTATTGTCTTGATATCTACATTTGCAGTTTGAGACACTTCATTTTGGGGGCTTTTCATTATTTGCATGCCAAAGTCAGTTTTCTCACTGTCTGCTCTCCCAGAGGTCTGGGAGAGACTTATACTCTTCTTTTGGTTTTTCTTCACTTCTGTAGATTTTTCTCCCTCTCCCCCTTTCCCTCACCTTCTTCAATTCTCTTTTTGAGGGAAGGTAGGCTTGCTTTTATTTCTCTTCTGCAATGTCCTGTTCTTCCTTATGAGGGTCTTCTGGCTTTGTTCACTTTTCAGGTTGGAGCATAGG
>NW_007233307.1:0-12876 GCF_000164805.1 Carlito syrichta | reverse complement strand
AAGTCAAAATAAGCGATCAGACTAGAGTCACTTCTCTGATCTCCGATTCCGGCCTCTCCCTTTTGTTTTTTGTTGCATCGTAGGGGTGGGGCTTTGTCTCCTATTTCATGCTGTTGCCTTAGGAACTGAGGTAGAGTTTGTTGATAGGTGGGTGGGGCAATGGAAGTCTCTGCCTGGAGAATAACAAGATAGTTTAAGCAGATCTGTTTTTCTCTGCTTCTCTGTGTCCCCTGGCTTGGGGTCTCACACTGAGTGCCTCAGCCAGGGTGGGCCCAGAGTTCCAGAGCTCCAAACTCCAAAGGGCAGGCAGTGAGTGGCAAGAGTGGCTCTGGGCCCCCCAAAGGGTACTTCAGCCAGAAATGGGACCAGTGTCTCTGAGGGGCGGGCACCCAGAGCCTCCCTGTGTGACCAGCAGCTTGGTGCCAGGTGCCAGGCTGGAGACAATCCACTTTCCATTTTAAAATCATAAAAAATCACATATGGAAATACAAATAACAGTGCTCAAATGATATTAATAACCAGAAAAAAATCCATAAGAGATTAGGAAAAATGCTTAAATGTCACATTATTAACTCATTTGATCAAAATAGCTCTTATTGAAACCACTAAATATTGTATGATTTTGGCTAAATATACATATTTTTAATTATAAAATAATGTGACAAATGGGTTTCAACATTTATACCTTCCTTTTGAAGGGGAACATCTTTTAACATTAATTATTATAAGAATATTGATAATTGTCATTCCAACTGGAGTTAGGTGGTATCTCAGTGTGGTTTTGATTTGCATCTCCCTGATGATTAGTGAGGTTGAATATTTCTTCTTGTGTCTGTTGGCTGCTCGGATGTCTTCCTTTGTGAAGTGTCTGTTCATATTTTTGCCCATTTTATAATGAGGTTGTTTTTTTTTCTTTTCAGCACGTTTGAGTTCCTTGTAGATCCAAGATGTAAAGCCTTTGTCAGACCTGGAGTTGGCAAATACTTTTTCGCTGTCTGTAGACTGTCTCCCTGCTCTCTTGATGGTTTCTTTGTCTTTGCAGAAGCCTGCCAGTTTAATGAGGTACCACTTGTCTATCTTATCCCTTATGGCCTGTGGGTTTCAGGTTTTGTTCAGGAATTGGATGCCAGTTCCAATTTCCATGAGAGTATGTCCTTCATTTTCTAAGGTTCTTATGGTTTGAGGTTTTACATTTAGGTCTCTGATCGATTTGGAGTTAATTTTTGTGTAAGGGGATAGATAGGGGTCCTGTTTCAATCTTCTACATGTGGTCAGCCAGTTTTCCCAGCACCATTTACTGAATAGGTTCTCCTCTCCCAAGTGGTAGGTGGTGGAGGCTTTGTTGAAGATGAGTTGATTGAGAATAATAGTTGTTGGAGAGGGTGTGGCGAAAAGGGAACACTTCTACACTGTTGGTGGGAGTGTAAACTAGTGCAACCTCTGTAGAAAGCAGTGTGGCGATTCCTAAAAGCTCTAAACATCAACCTCCCATATGACCCTGCAATCCTCCTACTGGGAATATACCCTCAAGAACTCAAATCACTCTGTAAAAAAGATACCTGCACATGAATGTTTATCGCAGCATTGTTCACAATAGCAAGAATCTGGAACCAACCATGCTGTCCATCAAAAGAGGACTGGATTAAAAAAATGTGGTACATATATCCGATGGAATACTTTGCAACCATAAAAAAGAACAAATTCATGAATTTTGCAGCAACCTGGATGGAGTTAGAGTCTATAATACTGAGTGACCTCTCACAGAAACAAAGATCTGAGTATCACATGTTCTCACTCATATAGTGGACCTTGATCATCCAACGTACTACCATAAGAAAATGACTGACAGTGGTGGGAAACTATGGGCAGGGGGGGAGGGGTAGTAAACATCTGTCCAGGGACAGGGAGATACCTGTTATCAACAAGGGGGCCTGAATGAAGCATATTTATATACCCAACCCTTAACTGTACCCCACAATATCATAATAAAAAATATTGATTAAAAAAAAAATAAAAGAATAGATGCAGTGGTATGGCAAAGTTTAATTGCAAATATACTATTTTAATAAAGAATTAAAATTTTCAACCATTTTGTATTAGACAAAACGCAAAAATCATTATAGTTTTCCTTCAAATTAATGCAATTATCTATCTTTCCACTACTTTGGTTTATTAATGTATTGCTTATTTGTTTGTGGAATGCTAACCATCATGCACATAAAATTGTTACTGCCAAATATCATTTTCTGAGATGTTTTGGAATGTATTTAAAAGGAAAAAAACAACAACTGAATTACGAGTCAGTATACTTGATTTCAATATTGTGACCCATTGCTAGCTTAAGATCAAACATATAACAGATTGCTCTAACTCTTGAATTCCTTTTACTCTCTCTAAAATGGGGTTGCTAATGTCTACCCTCTTTCTCTCTTAAGGTTTTGTATTTATATAAAATTAATAGTAATAAATATTTTTATTAACCTTTATTTTTGGGCAAATGTGTGTGACTAAAATTTCCTCTGAAGGAATAATTAACAATTACATAATGGTATGTAATGTTGCTATTAAGCATCTTTAATATCAGACAATCTTCTACTGTTTAAGAACTAAAAACTTAAAAATACATGAAGAACACTATAAACCATAAACAATTATTAGCTATATATCTTTATAATATTTAATAATTTTACTAATTGTTGTTTACTATTCAGTCGATCATCAAATATTTAAGAAAACTTCAGTTACTCATAAAAGACTGAACACTTGTGTTTGTTTTTAATAGCTGAAATTTCACTGAAAGCTAGGACAAGGAATGGAAATGCTAAAAATTCACAAAGAAAAAGAATGACATAGGAGACAACAAATAAAAGTGTCATCATATTTTTATTTTGTTTTATTTTAAAGATATAGGGTCTAATTCAGGATTAGATAGATAAGTGTTCATTGCACAGGTAAAATTTGGGCCTTTCTTTGGTCCCTACTTTGCCTGGATTGAGATCAGGTATACTTACTGATGTTATGTGCCCCACTCTCCCTCCCTTGGCAGTATCCCACTACTTCCAATCCCTTTCTTATTGTATTATGATAAATGTTCAGGGTCTGCTTATGAGTGATAACATGTGGTACTCAGTTCTTTGTTTTTGTGATAGATCACTGAGTATGAGAAACTCTAAATCCAATTTGCTGCAAAGTTGATAATTTTACCCTTCTTTATGACTGCATAATAGTCCATCATGTATATGTACTACATTTTGTATTCAGTCCACTTTCAATGGGCAGCACGGTTATTTGCATGTTTTCTCTACTGTGAATAATGCTGCAACAAACATGCATGTACAAGTATCTTTTTTATAGAATAATTTGAGTTCTTCCAGTTATATTTCCAGAAGGAGGATTGCTGGGTTATGTGAAAGGTATATTTTTAGATCTTTTAGGAATCACCACACTGTTTTCCACAGAGATTGTATTACTTTACAATCTCAGCAACAGTGTAGAAGAATCTCCCGGATTCTGTTGTTTTTTGAGTTATTGATGACGGTCATCTTGACTGGAGTTAGGTGGTATTTCAGTGTGGTTTTGATTTGCATTTCTTTGATGATTAATGAAGTTGAGCATTTTTTTCATATTTCTGTTGGCTACTTATATGCCCTCTTTTGAGAAGTGTCTGTACATACCATTTGCTTACTTTTCTTTTTTTGAGTTGGAATCTCACTCTGTTGCCTAGACTGGAGTACAGTGGCCACTCCCGGCCACCACACCCTTGACCTGCTGGGCTCTGGCGATGCTTCCACTTCAGCCTTTCAAGTAGCTGGAACTGCAAGTGCGCGCTACCACACCCGGTTAATTTTTTTATTTATTAGAGATGAGGCCTCACCAAGTTGCCCCAGCGGGTCTCGAACCCACAGGCTCAGGCAATCCACTCACCTCAGCCTACCAAGGCGCGGGATTACAGGCTGAGCCACCGAGCCCGGCCATTTGCATACTTTTTAAGAGGGCTGGTTGATTCTTCCTTTCAGTACATTTGAGTTCCTTGTAGATCCTGGGTGTTAGACCTTTGTTAGATATACAATTGACAGATACATTTTTTTCTCATATGTGCTGTCTACATGTTCTCTTGATGGTCTTCTTCTTTGGCAGGATTCAGCTCCACATTTTTCAAAGATTGATAGCTGAGTGATTAGTGATTTAACAAAGAACAGGGAGCTGAAAATGAAATCTCTGCTGACAAAAAAGAAAAACACCGGAAAAAATCAACCCGCCCTATAAGGCCTAAGAAACTTAGATTTGGAAGCACCAGTTATAGGAGAAGGTGGGATAAGAAGCAGGGTTGAAAGTAGGAGAATTGCACCTAATTCTGCATACAGAGGAATAAGACGTCTACTGACACATCCTCTTCTATTTTTCAACTCCATACACCCTTCTCTTAGACAAGGCCACTATAGATATTGATTTGGGAGTGTCTTTTAAGTAAAGTCCACATATAATCATTGTAGAATGGAACACACCATTCATCAAACTGTGTTCATGTCCAAGAGCTCCCAATTAATCTTTCAGTAATTATTTTTAAATATGAAAATAAAGGTGGGTACGCTGGCTCATGTGTGTAATCCCAATACTTTGGGAGATTAGGACGAGAGGATTGCCTGAGTCCAAGGGTTTGAGACAAGCCTGGGCAACTTGGTGAGACCTCGTCTCTACAATAAATCAAAATATTAGCCAGGCATGGTGGAGCATGCCTGTAGTTCCAGCTTCAAAGACGGCTGAGGCAGAAAGATCTCCTGGGCCCAACAGATGGAAGCTGGTAGCCGTGCAATAGCTGTAAAGGTGCCACTGCACTCCAGCCTGGGCAACAGAGTGAGACTTTATCTCAAAAATACATACATACACACTAAAATAAATAAAATATTTTCATATGAGACAAAAAGGGAAGATTTCAGAATAGAAAAACATTTCAAAGATATAGCAATTTATTATTACATTGCTATCCTCAAAAAAGAGGAGATATTGTATAACTTATTCATGAAGCTAACACAGAGTGATATAAAAAATGATCAAAGAACAAAAAATAACTTTGAGTAATGTGTCTGTGTGCATGTGCATGTATGTCAATGTGTGTATATATGTGTATGTGTTTATAATATATACTGCACATTTATTAGAAAGATAAGACATTTTAAATTTATTGCTCCCCAAAAGTAGAATAAAAAGACAAGCATGGATAACAAGAAAGAAAATTAAATAATCAATTTGGGAACCACAATATTTTACTGATAAGATTTCAAAAAGGACAGAAGATAAAGGAGAGGAACTTATCAAATAATGAAAAGTATTTTCTAGAATTGAAGAACTCTTTTTCAGATTGAAAATGCCCAATATCATAAATGCAAAAGGCTTATAGGTGGGAACTAATTGGACAATTTCAGATCACCACCTCTATTAGTTTTTTATTTCATTTGTAGCAAATTGCCACAAACTTGATGCTTAAAACAACAAACATGCATTATCTCATAGTTCTGGTGGCAAGAAATTGAAACTAGTTTCCCTGGGTTAAATTCAAGATATTGGTAGGGTTTGCTCTTCCTGGAGTCTTTAGGAGATATCTGTTTCCTTGCCTTTTCTAGTTTCCCAAGGCTGCATACATTCTTTCACTCATGACCCCTTTTTTCCTATCAATTCAACCTCTTGCACATATAGTCATAACTCCTGTTTCTCTAGTCAAATTTGTACACTACATAGTTTAGAAATAAGTAATATTTACATAGTAATAATGTCATCATTAGCTAGTACTTTAAGCAGATATTGCAAAATAAGTGTTTTGGGAAGATAAGGGCAAGGATTGGAGGTTGTTGACAAATAAAAACTTGTACAAATTATGCCAGTAATTGAAACGTGTACACTGTTGTTAAGAATGTAAATTGATACAATCATTATGGAAAACAGTATAAAGGGTTATCAAAAAATTTAAAATAGAATTTCCATATGATTCAGCAATCTTACTTTTGGGCATTTACCCAGAATATTTGAAATCAATTTGTCCAAGAAACATCTGCATTCCTATGTAGCGCTATTCGCAATATTCTAGATACGGAATCAATTTAAGTGTCCATGAATATATGAGCAGATAAAGAAAATGTGGCACATAAACACAATGAAATAGTATTCAGCACTTCAAAATAGGGAAATTCTTTCATTTGTGACAACATGAATGTAATTGGAGAACATTATGCTTTAACGAAATATGCTAGGCACAGAGAAACAAAAATCCCATCATCTTACTTATATGTGGAATCTAAAACAAGTTCATAAAAACAGAGAATAGAATAGTGGTTACAGAGGTTGGGGGATAGGGAGAACAGGCAGATGTTAGTGAAAAGGTACAAATCCTCTGTGAGACCAAAGGAATGAGTCTTTAAAGATCTATTGCAAATTGCAGTAAATGTAGTTAATATTAGTGTGTTGCACATTTCACAATTGCTCAGAGAGTAAATTTCAAATATTATCACCCCAAAAATCATAAATATTTAAGGATATGGATATGCTAATTAGCTTTAATTATTCCCCATTATATTCATAAATCATAACATTGCTTTAAATTTCATAACACATGCAAATATAAATTGTCCGTTTACATTAAAATGAAAAAGGTAATTGACAATAAAATAAGCAGAAATACAAGCTTGTTTTTTGGAAAATATAGCAGTAAATCCCCAAATAATAATAATAAGTTTTTAATGCAGTTGTCTCTGAGATGTGGGGCTTAGATTGGAGAGGATTATGCCAAGGCATTATTTTATTTTATTGTGTTTTAGTATTATTTTATCTCAACAATGTGCATGGATTCCTTTAGAAAATAAAAGTAAAACAATGTCACAAACAAACATTAATGGGATGTTTACTCTGAGTCAGGCACCATGCTAGATTCTGGGGATATTGTCACCATGATTCCCCGCTCACATGGATCTTTACATGTCACTTGCTGGCCCTATCCTTGGTGTTGTAGAAGCCCCTGACTCTAAAGATCTCATAGTTTTTTAAGACAGATCTGAATAAAACTATTATGACATTTAATAAGTACTTTTTAATTCAAAAAGTAGTATGGGATTTTCATTATGGTAATCTACAAGATTGTACAAAAATTATTAAAAATCCTCATAATCTACAAATTGCAGTAAAAGTAAAGTTTTGCTTCTATTTTCCCTATGAAAATACATTTACCAGAGTTTTGAGAATAAATAGGCTTAACTACTTTCACATTTATAAGATTTTAGTGTACATTAACACAGTTTGGACCACTACATTAATCCTAAAAGTAATTTTGCATCCTCTAGTTACACTGCTTTGAGATTCTTCTAACCGCTAGGTTTGTGTTATTAATAATTATCGAGGGTTTACTCCATACCAGACAGCATGGTAAGAGATATATATGAGTTATTTTTGTTGATTTTCTCACAGTCTAGTGTGGTAATAACTATTATATTCTCATTTTAAAAACTAATCTGAGGCTCAGAAGAGTTAAATTATTGGCAGAGACACAAAGCTAGTGAGAGAGTCAGGATTTGTACCCAAGCTGTATGACCCAAAAGCAGACACTAAACTACACTTATTATTCTTCCTTTCAAAACATTTCAGAGGCTGTCCACTGCCTATAACCTCCAAGTGTGAATTCTCCATGGCCCCACTGGCCTAACTACCCATCTGCTTTCCAAAAATTTCTCTTTGGTCCAGTTACCCCCTAAATGCCAAGCTAATATCTATCTACACATAGTTTCTAAAAAGTCTTCTCAATGAGAAACTACTTGCTCTGTCTCCAGGGGTTACCCATACTAAAAATTTCACCTGTTGCATGATAACTTAATGGATATTCCATTTCACTGTGATGTCTTTATGTTTTCAAACATATATAGAAGCAGTAAACTACTATCTCATAATATTTTTCTAGGTATATTCATCCAATACTATCTAAATTGCAGACTTACAAAGGTGGAGTTAATATTGTGTATGATCCCTACGAAATTCAAGAGCAATTGAAGCACATAGTATGTGCTCAATGAGTATGCATTTCATTGAACTTGTCAAAAAGTAAAATAATTGACCTAGTAAAAGCACTCAACTTTCATATAATTACTAAGGTCATTGGATCCAAAATCAATGGATAGAGTAACCATGTGTTTTGTCCATTTGGTTTAAGACATTACATATACTGTGTATGTATATGTATACACGCACACACACTCACACACACACACACACACACACACACACACTCATGCACATTTATGTAAAAGAGTGTGATTTGATGAAGTTCATTTTTCAGCATAGTATTGTCCCTCAGATTACTATAGATAACATTTTTGAAATTGAGGGCTGCCAAAAAATCATTTCTTTAGCAAGGTTTTTAAATATCTATAATTTACAAGCATTATAAAAATTTAATAAAACAGAAATGAGATTTGAAAGAGGCCTCAGAAGCCGGGCTCGGTGACTCAACATGTAATCCCGCGCCTTTGGGAGGCTGAGGTGAGTGGAGTGCCTGAACCCGCGGGTTCGAGACCCACCTGGGCAACTTGGCGAGACTTCATCTCTACAATAAATCAAAAACTAGCCAGTCATGGTAGCTCGTGCCTGTAGTTCCAGCTACTTGGAAGGCTGAGGCAGAAGAATCGCCGGAGCCCAGCAGGTCAAGGCTGTGGTGGCCGGGAGCGGCCACTGCACTCCAGTCTGGGTAACAGAGTGAGACTCCAACTCAAAAAAAAAAAAGAGGCCTCAGAGATTACACAGTCTACCTTCATACCCTAAGCTGAAATTCTATTTTCAAAACTCTGACATCCTGCCTCCGCTTGAGTAACAAGATCATTTTTAGTGGCCTGATCCATTGTTACATGGGTCTAATTGCTGGTTTTAAATATTTTAAAATGGTCACCGTACTTCATTGTAAATGACCTTGATGCCATTGCTTTTGCATAAAGTTTTTCTTGAAAGTCAAGTGCTGCTCTACTCTTACGCCACTTCCTACAAAGGATTGGCAGCACTGGCCGCCTGATGATTTTGCAGGAGACACTGCACATCACTGGCATTTATTTTCCTTCTTGGTTGACATATTTATTTTAGGAAATACTTCAGACAATATGATAAAGTTTCCAGACAGAAGGTTCATTGGCTCTCCTTATTGGAAAGCAAAGCATACGTGAGGTCAAAAAGGCACTTGAGATTTCTCTGCAACTGTACTAATGAGAAATGACAAAATCTGAAAGAAATGATGGAAAATAAATAGCACTGGGGGACTGATACGACATATGATTAAACAAAGTCCGGTATTTGCTCTTCTTTTTGCTACAAATAAAAATACAGTAATTTCATGTGATTGTGTAAAGGTCATCTGACTAATTTTATTTCAAACATGGGAAAGTAGAAAGAATACATAACCTTCATTTGTTGATAATCATATTGGTTCATAAAATTGCTGTAAGTAAAACCTTATCAACCAGGGGAACTCCTGAAAACAAAACAAAACAGTTTTACTAATAAAAATTAAATTTTGGTATATTTTGTACTTCATTGCTTTATGTCCCAACGTATACCTTTATAGAAAAGGCCACGTTACAATAATTTAAAGTAACAGTTATTTAAAGCATATATTAATGGCCTATATAATTTATACAACTTTTGATAAGTGCAGAAGTGAACATTTTAATTGCACTATAAATACTATATGGAGCAATGATTAAGTTCCGTAGATTGCTCAAATGATGAGTTTTGTCTTTCAGTTGGAATTTGCACAATGCTACAAAATCGAAATAAATTAATTGGCATCATAACTGTTACAGAGTTATTTAGTCACCTTAATTATACTCATGATGCATCTGGCAACTTATACATTTACTATTATTTTGAAGACTGTTTTGCCAAATAGTCTGTTTAAAAGATTACTTCCGTTTTCTATCATATTTTATCACAAAGTTTAATTGTGGCTTCATTGTAAATGTAAAGATTGCAAAACAACTGGCTTAATAATAAAATAACAGAAAAGTAGAAAATATTTTAAAACATACAGAAGATTTTTTTCATACTGTGTGAGTTGCAGGTGAATTGTATGAGGATCTGCTTGGAGTACACACAGTTCTTATCCAGTGACATACTGTGTGATATATAGCTTATCAAAATTAATCTAGGCACAAATTGTGTTACATAAGCTCTCAATTACATCATCATGCTACTAGTGCAAATAAGATAGTGCCATACTACTCTCCAATACAGGGAACCAGGGGTTCTTGGAAAATAACTAATTTTAAGAATGGGCCAGAAAATATATGAGATAAACTGGGAATATGTTTTGGTGCTAGACAATAAAGGCATGTGAAACAAAACAAGGCAAAACAAACAAAATACAGTGAACGGTGTATATCAAAGACATACTGAACCAGGAACAGTGGTTCAAACCTGTAATCCCAGCACTTTGGGAGGCTGAGATGAGAGGTTTGCCTGAGCCCAGGTGTTTGAGGCCAGCTTGGACAACTTGGTAAGACCTCGTCTTTACAATAAATCAAGAAAAATTTGCCAGGCAGGATGGTGTACACGTGTGGTTCCAGTTAC
The DNA here is from genome assembly GCF_000164805.1 of Carlito syrichta. Classification (NCBI taxonomy): domain Eukaryota; kingdom Metazoa; phylum Chordata; class Mammalia; order Primates; family Tarsiidae; genus Carlito; species Carlito syrichta. The sequence goes on along the minus strand of NW_007233307.1, from coordinate 2,286 downwards.
TTGAAAGACTGAGGTGGAAGGATTACCTGAGCTCAGCAGGTTGAGGTTGCGGTGGCTATGACCATGCTACTGTACTCTAGCCTGGACCACAGAGTGGGAATTTGACTCAAAGAAAAAAGAAAAAAAAGGTATACTGAAGTCAACTGAAAGAGGTCCCAATGGCCAAAGTTGAAACTATTTGAGCAAGAAAATGAAGTAGTATTGAATTATAATTCAATGATCAAGTTAAATATCTATGAGTTCATACAGACATAAACAACTGTTTGCAAAAACAAATGGAGGGGAAAAAATAAATAGGCATTATAGAAGAATTTCAAAACATTTATGTAAATATTCCACCCTCAAGAAAAGGAAGTATAATTCACCACTCCTTGAGTACAGGCTGCCCATAAGACTTCTTTCCAAAGAGCACAGTATGGAAAGGAGGAATAATATAGTGATTTTACAGTGGAGCAAACTGCTAAATATTTCCTCAGTTAAATGATGAAGGTCAACACCAACAGTGATAACTCATGTTAATAGTATCCCCTTGGTATAATGTAACGAGAATGACACTTTACCTCTGATCTTCCTCCCCCAAACTCATAACTCCAGTCTAATCATGTAGAAAACATAAGACCAATCCCAATTGAGGGACATTCTGCAAAATACCTGAACATTATTCTTCAAAATTGTCAAGATCATCTAAAATAAGAAATGCCTGAGAAACTGTCACAGGCAAGAAGAGCCTAAGGAAACAAGATGACTAATGGCAGTGTGGTGTCCTTGATGATATTCTAAAACAGAAAAATATATTAGGTAAAATCTAAGAAAATCTGAATAAGATTATTAACTCAAATTACTTTTTTCAGAAATAGTTCTTGCATAATAGTTTTTGATAGCATAGGATTATATCTTCACTGATATGGCAAGAATTCTGAAAAGAAATATTTTGCCCATAAAAATTAAAACTAACCTCAAATTTTTGGAGATAAAAACTTCATCTTCATCACAGGACTGATAACATTTTTTGATCAGAATTTTAATCTCTTGCTTCTTAAGACTATTTTGATGAATAAGGCAATTACAATTCAAAGATTTTATTAAAGTACTGTGACGGGCACCAATGACTCAATGCAGAATAAGACAATCACTACCCCCAAAATTTACATAGTCTAACATGTGAAATGCATAGATAAATATATGTGAAATATTTACTTTAATTAGAACACACTTAAATTTATGTGAATACAAACAAAAGGAGGAATTCTAGTGGTTCTAATGGTAAGAAAGACTTTACATCAGAAACATTTGAATTATACCTTAAAGAACAAGTATGGAATTTCCAGGGACATCAAATTATTGTGCCCAAGTATATTTGTTGTTTCAACAGCTAGAAAAAATATAAGATTGAAGGTTTCAAATGAGTAAAGTAAAGTAGATAGACATATAGGATACTAAAGTTGCTTTGATAGTGTAAACTCAAATAAGAGGGGATGTAGATTTCTGGCTTTTGCGTGGCGAAGGACCTGAGTTGTGCAAGGCAGTGATGGTAGAGGTAGTTATGAGTTTATTGTTTTCCGGCATGATATTAGTATAGGTAGATATACCAGAACAATCTATCCCAGGGTATGTGGAAATTAAGTCCATATTTAGCAATACCTAAATTAATTCAAGTAATAAAAGGTTAACCAAAGCTATCTCTTGTATCTAGAATATGCAAGTTATTTTGTGTCTCTGAAGCATAGTCTAGGAGATGAAACACAATACATTTTAAAGTTCTTATTAAAAAGATTTTTAACCTAGATTATGCCAAAATAGCAGCAAGGTCAGGGTTGAAAGGAAAAACTAAACAACGAGAAAAGGCGTCTTTAAAAAGTGCTCCTAACATTTATTTTTATCATTTGTCTAGCATCACCTTCATGCCCCAGCTTATAACACATAAAATAAGCAACAAAGGATACCTACAGAATATTCCACCCAACAATCACAGAATATATATTCTACTCACCACCATGCGGAATATTCTCCAAGATCGATCACATCCTCAGTCATAAATCAAGCATAACCAAATTCCATAAAATTGAAACACTGCAGTGCACCTTCTCTGACCACAGTGGAATAAAAATAAATATCAACAGCAACAAAATTCCCCTGAACCCACAAAGACATGGACATTAAACAGCCTGATACTGAATGACTACTGGGTTAACACCAAAATCAAAACAGAAATTAAAAGATTCCTAGAAACAAATGAAAATGAAGAAACATCTTACCAAAACCTCTGGGATGCCATGAAATCAATTC